>NW_022589775.1:4318445-4327520 GCF_004348235.1 Phoca vitulina | reverse complement strand
AAAGAAAGAAAGAAAGAAAGAAAGAAAGAAAGAAAGAAAGAAAGAAAGAAAGAAAGAAAAGAAAAAAAGGCTGCTCCCCTGAGAAAATTCTCAGTGTTTCTGCTCTGGCCATCCAGAAAAGCCAGATTAGATCAGAGGTTTTGAGTGCTTAAAACTCAGCAATAGCAGAATACTTTTCTGTGGAGCACATACTCTCTGCCTCCTTTCTAAAACCAAGCTTAGTGCTTGGTTCATGGAGACCCACCCAGTTAGTCAAACCCATACACCAACCACTGGAGGGAAAATGTTCTAAAGGTACTTTCGGAATTTGGAACTTAATTTAAAACTTGTAGTGCTTACAACCAAAGTCTTCCAGAAAAGACAGGGTCAACAAAATGATGAAAATCCAAGGTATCAATGTTTTTTATGAAGGGTCAGTAAAAATAAGGTACCACACGCAAAACAGAAAAAAATATCACTACTTTTCTTAAGTGTGAGATACAGCTAGTAAACTGGACTTTTTTTTTTAACCTGAAAAAAGTTAAGAGTAAGATGATAATTTTACTAAAAAGGACAACATGAGTTCTAGTAAAACTGAGGAAGGACTGTGCCTACATGTCTCCTCCACCTTGACAGGCGTCTTCATCTAAGTTTTTGTCATGCCCAGGTATATTTCTTACTTCCCTATTTTTTTTAAATTAGAACTAGGAAATAACAGAAAACCAAAGAAACACAGTAATATGGTGAAACAATAACAAATAAAGCAAATGTTACATATTTAAAACAAATTTGAGCTAACAAAGGGGTACCTGCTGAAATCTCTTTAAATGAAGAGTGAGAACAGGAGGAGCAAGAGAAATTAGCATCTGCTTTTTGGCATTGGTATAAACATGTTTCCTTTCACCTAAAGAAAGAAATTTTAGCAGCGTGAAAATCATTTTAGACTTCTGAAGCATTCACATTTGCTATAAAATCATTTTAAACATCTAACACAATTGATTTATCTTTAAACTTTCTGGAAAGGGCCAGATAATAAATATTTGGGGCTCTGTGGACCAAGAGGCAAAATTAGGGCATTTTGTAGGTATCAGTAAAAATTTCCACAAATTCCCACAAATTTTACCGATGTAATTCAAAGTATAGCAATAACTGAGTACGACTACAGTCTACCAAGGAGAACGGAATTATTTTTGGAGAGATACCATTTAATTAATTGAGGCTGAAAGTCAGTATTTCCTACCACTGAATCATTTTCAAATGTTCATCAATAAAAAACATAGACACCATACAAAAACCTAACTGTGGACAATAGTTGGCCACTGTTTGCTCTAAGCAAACAGAAATGCTATAAAATCAACACAATTTACTTTTTTATTGACATGCAAGCTAGACTTTTTAAAAGTTTCAATAATTCTAGTAAGAGTCCTTAGGAATCCACAATCCCTCCTTATCCCACTTACCCAAGCTCAAAAAAAGGGGGGTGGGGGAGAAAGGGAATTATCACAATTTTTCTGTTCTATATTTGAGGGAGACTAGAAGAAAGCACTGTCCTCCCAGTACCTTGCACTGGGCATGTCACAGAAGTACACGGATGAGATGAAGTGTAGCTTCCTGCATACAAGGGACAGGGCCAGTGCAAATGCTGACAGGAAACCGAGCATACGAAGAAAGAGCCGCTATCTGTAGGCCCCTGTTGCAGTAACAACCCAGTGGGATGATCTACCCACAGACAGAGGTGTTGGAGAGCAAACGGTCCCACTCTAACTGCTGTTCAGCTGCCACGGAGTTTTAGCCACTTCAATCTGTTTGTTCAACCTTCTGTTAAAATATTTACACAGGGGAGGGAACTTACTGATGCCATGCAAATCCCGATACAATTAAGATAGCAGGATTCTACCTACTCCGTGCAAAATGTGCCCCTGAACATTAATTTCACTTTCAGCGAGAGAATCTAAATTACCTTTTATGTTTGCCTTTGGTCCACTAAACTGTCTCCGGGTGCATACTTCGCAAAGCAGTTTATTTGCCTCTCGAAGTTTCTCGTTTCGGGTGAACTGATATAAACAATGTTGGATTGAACACTCATCAGTATGGAAAGCTTCCCTGTTCGCAAGAGTACAGAAAGCAGTTTCTGGATCTTCGTTTACAACTTCATATACCTTGGTCCCAGGAGAATGACTCTCATTCAGAATCTCTATATTTATTTCGTCAGGTTGAAGAGCAGCATTCAAGTTAAGGTTTTTGAAACCACTGGAAATGTCCACTTCACCACTCCCTTCTGTCAGATAGGCACCATTTAAATTCCTAGAACAGTCAGTGGGAGAAGATGCCAAAACCTCCAGATCATTATCCATGTTGACATTGTTCATATCTATTTCTTCTGTGGATTTTTGATTGTCAGTTTCACTTTCTACCATTTTTTCTTGGCCATTCAAATCTTTCTGATTAACACAATATTCTTTATGTATAATTTCCTCTTCTGAAATATGGTTGGATTTAACATCCACTTCTCCCTGAAGTGACATTCCAACCTCACATTCATTATCTTCAGGATGGTCAATGGTACAGATATCATTTAAATGAAGAACTTTTCCTTGAATTTTTTGTTGTCTTCGTTGGTTCTGTGCAAAAAGCATAAAACATTAGAATACGAAAATAAAAAAGGAAGAAGAAAAAAAAAAAAGGAAGAGAAAGAGCATACATGTACCACATCAAGTTTTTTTGTTTATCAATCAAAAAGTTTATAAGGAAGACTGCACTCCCAGAATTCTGATCCTTAGAGCTCCTTTTACTATCAGGGACCAAATAAATTATGAAGAAAGTTCTTTCACTGGGGGAAAGCAGGAATAAACCATCACCAATCATCAAAATATTGTGACGCGGGGCAAATAAAAACATGCAAGACATAGTCTGTGTTCTAAGGGAAGTGACCTAGACAGGGTAGTAGACTGGACAGAAATTGCCAAATCCAAGCAGCCAAGTATGAAACCATGTTGGGAGTCCGACTACACAGAGAGCAGGAAGGGATGTATCCATGTGAGTTAATGATTATCAGGTCAAGGTTGCACTGAGGGAAGAAAAAAACAAAATGAAAACTCAAGGATGCACAAGTACAGGACTGCTTTGGGCAGGATGGAGGAAAACATCTCAGGAAATAAACGGCCCCAAATTAGGGAGGAAGCAAGGAAGCCTCATGAACAGAGGACAATAAAGGACTTCCCTCCTAAAATCATTTTTATTTGCTATATTTGCAGCCTATTTCCAAGCAGAGTGGGAGAAAGGCATTTCATCAACATTCCTGTCACTGGAATGCCTAAAGACTCAAAGTAAAATGACAATCCCCATGAGGCTAATCTGTAATACCAGAAGGCTGAGACACACGCAGGACACAAACATTTTCTACTGTGCTTCAGCTACAAACAGAGTTACAACATGAAAGAAAAATGGAGAAAGGATATAAGCAAATACTGGAAAGAAAAGGGAACACAAATGACTGAAACATAAAAACATACTTTACTTATATTAAAATAAACGGAAAATAAAACTGCATTGAGAAAATATTTTCCATCTATGAAACTGGCAGAAATCCAGAAGTTTGATAACACACTTCTGTCAAGGATAAGGAGAAACAGCAAGTCTCATTGTTGCTGGTGGGAATATAAATTGGTACAGCCTTTGTGGAGGGCAATTAGGTAACACTTATCAAAACTACAAATGCCATCCCTCTTCTCAAAATGTGCCGTACTGATGACAGGAGTATAGGATTATTCACTGCAGCATTGGCTATTATATAGCAAAAGACTACAAACAGCCCAAATCAATAGAGAAACGGTGAAATGAACGACAGTACATCCATAAAGCAGAATATTATACAGCTGTTTAAAACAACGGAATCCTTGTGTCCGGAAATGGAAACATCTCCAAGAATCCAATTAAGTAGAAACAAAACACAGGGCCAGAACAGTGTGTATAATTTTTTTTAAAATTAGGAGGAAAAAACAAGACTACATATTTGTATTTGATCGTATTTTTCAAAAGAAACTCCAGAAGGACATATGAAACTAATGAAAGTGGTTATCTATGTCGTGAAAGGACAGGGTTGAAGGGGTACTTTCACTGTGCATCTTTATATATTTTTAAATTTTTGAAAGTCAATGTATTAAGAACTCAAAAAATTGTTAAAAAAGAACTAAAACTCTTAAAAGTTCTCACAAGCAGGGGTGCCCAGGTGGCTCAGTCAGTTGGATATCTGACTCCTGATTTCGGTTCAGGTCATGATCTCGGGGTCATGGGATTGAGCCCCATATGGGGCTCCGTGCTGGGCTGACAAGGAGCCTGCTTGGGATTCTCTCTCCCTCTCTCTCTCTCTCTCTTCCCACCTCTGCCTTCCCGCCCCCCACCCTGCCCCTGCTCCCGTTCTCTCCCTCTAAAAAAAAAGGAAGTTCTCACAAGTAATGCAAGATTACAAAAAACAAAAGCACAACCTTTTCTTTCAGTCATTCAGACTTCAGACTCAATAGCCACAAATATAGAATTAGAAAAGCACAGTTTTCTTCCTGGTTACCTACCTTGGCTTGCTTTTTGGCTTGCTTCTTTGCTTTCTTCTGTAAGTGCTTACTTGTTCCCGAAGGAATGTCACTCCTCTCTTTCATGTAACTGTCATTATCTTTCTCCTCCTCGCTCTCTTTATCTTCATCCTCCATCGTCTTTTTCAAATTTTTATCATTTATACTTTTCTTACCACTCTTAAAATATGGGCCAAAAATAAAATTTTACAACAAATGATGAAGAGATTTCATGTTAACCTAAATATTTTTCTACTCCTATGTCACACTGGATTTACTTTCTATAATGTTTGAAAATATATCCAGGACAAAATTCATTCATCTCAAATACTAGAAAGCAATCTTATATACTGAGAAAACAAGCCAACAAACAAAACAGTAAAAAAGGCAACTTCACATGCCAGTAAAATAGAAAGGAATATCATGCATTTTTTTAGATATGTGCTGCATCCCACAGTAATTATGCCCCTCTCTAACTGCGCTTCCTGTTTATCAGTGATTTACTTGTCCCACTACAAGCATTCCTTTTTATCCTTTTCCTTCTTTCTGTGTAAATGAGAGTTTTAGAAAAGGACAAAATAAAGTAAATTTGGTTAAGACTTTAATCACTAAGTAACACTGATTAAAGGGACCCTGAATTCATATGAAGTTGCATAACAATTTATCCATTATTCAGATAACAGGCTTTCTTTTTTCCAACCACTAGCTGACGGAACTGAATTAATATGGCTTAAAACTGAGATACTCTCTATTAACATGTATGAACTGAAGACTGTAAGGGATTCATGTTTAGTCTTAAATAATGAAAAAAAAGTAATTTTTTATATAAAGAAAATACTTCCCCTACATGTCTACCAATCAAGCTAATTATCTATAAAGAATTCTAGACACACCATCTATCCTCTTCTAAAATAAAAAAGCGGGGCGCCTGGGTGGCTCAGTCGTTAAGCGTCTGCCTTCAGCTCAGGTCATGATCCCAGGGTCCTGGGATCGAGCCCCACATCGGGCTCCCTGCTCAGCGGGGAGCCTGCTTCTCCCTCTCCTGCTCCCCCTGCTTGTGTTCCCCTCTCTCGCTGTGTCTCTCTCTGTCAAATAAATAAATAAAAATCTTTAAAAAAAATAAAAAATAAAATAAAATAAAAAAGCATTTACTCCAATTTCTATTCAAATCTTTAAAATTCTATCTCAAATACATTTAAAAAAATTCCTCCAGGGGCTAATGTACGAACTTGGAAAAGAGTGGCAAGGCTTCCCTCATAAAATCTAACATGGGGGGAAAATCTACTTAAATAAACTCGATACGTCTTACCTGATCATCTAAAACTGGTAGAGACAAATCAAGGAAAGATTCATGAACCAAGGAGACCTTAATCAACCAAAAAAGATAAATGTAAAAAGGAAGGAAAAAATTCATTTTAGACATTATATAATAAGATTATGGTGGGGGGATTACATTTTTAAAAAATTCTTAAGAAAATGAAAAATTACACAGTGTTGAGGGCTTTGGGTTAGGAGAAATAAATTAAAATGTTAAACTAACTTCTTTCAGACATAAGGAGTGTTCACAGTCCCAGGAAAGAACTATGAAGATCTGGGAAGCCCAACAAAGAAAACCTTATGAAACTAGATACTTCTGTTTTTGAAAGACACAACTGATGAACTATACTTTATTAATATTAATGAATAAATCCAGTTCACACTACATCAACTTACAGTTCTACATTCATCACACATGATTGTACTAGTTAGTTCACCACCAAAGATGCGGTCCACAAAACTTGGTACAGATTTTTTCTTTTCATAATCTAGAAGGGGAAAAAAAGTTTATCAATTATCCTTACATAATTAATTGAATAAGTTAGAACTATTTACTTACCTATCTAACCCTAAAATTTTATTTTTAACTTCCTATCCCACAGGTTTTCTCTGTTCATAATTACCATAATTTTATTTTATGCTATAGTCAGCAGCAAATACTCCACTTTTGAGCATAACACAATTTAACACAATCATGTCTCGTGAAAAAGAAAAAGTTCTTATCCTAGATCTAGTCAGTGGAAAATAAACCGTGCAAGTCAGTGAGACCTTCTATATCCGCTAGTAAAATGAACAGATGGGGCCAAGCTGGACGATACTCTAGATCACTTCTAGCTCTACCACTCTAATAATATTCAGCAGCAAACTTAGGAGAGAATGCACATAACTTACTTTTAAACTCTAAGACTGAACTCCATTCAAAATCAAAACAAAAAACAAAAATCAGGAAAACATTTCAAACAAAATCTTCCTTTTACTTTTTCTATGTTCCCAGAAACAATCTTGGTAAGTTTAATATAAGACAATTTTACCACCTGGTCACCCAATTTTCTAAATACATGAAATGTATAAGCCTATTCCACTGATAAGTGTGTCCATTTATACAGAAACACACTTATTGACAGAGAGTACCAGCAGGGCAGGATTCTCTCTGCTACTGGCCTGACCCTAAAGGACACCAAAGAGGCAAACAGGTGCTATGTGTTGATTCTAAACTGTGCTTCACAGGGGTGCCTGGCTGGCTCAGTCAGTAGAGCATCTGACTCTTGATCTTAGGGTCATGAATTCAAGCCCCACAAAAACAAAGAAACAAACAAAAAAAACCATGGTGCTTTATAATATAGTAGCCACTAGTCACTTGTGATGATTTAAATTAAAATTAAATAAAGGTAAAAATTTAGCCCCTCAATTGCCCCAGTCACATTTCAATGGCTGAATGGCCACATGTGGCTAGTGGCTACTGTATCAGACAGCATAAATATGGAAGAGTTCCATTATCACAGAAAGTTCTGTTGGACTGATCCATCCTAAATCTTTAAATGCCACACAACAATAATAATGAAGTTGGCACCATGATTAACAAACCAGCTACTGACAACTCACACAGGCAAGTGTAACTCACATGTCACTGCTCATTAGAAATACAGCTGACCTTTGAACAACATGGGTTTGAACTGTGTGGGTCCACTTATATGTGATTATTTTCAATAAATACAGCACAGAACTGAAAATGTATTTTCACTTCCTTATGATTTTCTTAATAACATTTTCTTTCCTCTAATTTACTTTACGTAAGAATACTGCACATAATACATATTACAAAAAAAAATACATGTTACTTTACTGTTTAGGTTATCAGTAAGGCTCCTGGTCAACAGTAAGCTACTAGTAGTTAAGTTTTTGGAGAGTCAGAACTCAGAAGTAGATTTTCGACTATGCGGGAACGGGGCGGGAAGAGACTGGTGCCCTTAACCTCTGCATTGTTCAAGTGTCAACTGTATAAGCTTTTGAAAAATAAAACTGTAATCTCATTTTAGCTCTATCTTTATAAATTTCACTATAATACAGCATAAAAATATACCAAAGTTAAATTTTTCAAAAATATTCACCTTTGGAGTACTGAATAATTTTTTTAAATCAATGGTGATAAAGAAAAATTATGTTAGTAACTGTGAATTTGAAATACAAGTGCCAGCAATTTTGTCCTAAGTTACAGAAGAATTCAACTATAGTGTGTTAGTTCAAAAAGTCAGACATTACCTTTAACTTTATTTTTTAGTTCTTCATCCAATTTCTCAGTAGAATTACCAAATGCTTTAAGAATTCCTTTACTCACTCTCTAAAAGTAATAAAATGGATATATATACACTATTAAGTTTTTGAAGTTTTATAGTTATTTTCCTTAGAAAATATGTAATCAAGTCAAGAAAGTGATCAAAAATTAGCTCCCCAAACTTATTGAATAAAAATTAGTATTTCCAAAGTCACATTTTCAAAATTAATTCAAGGAGCTAAAAAAAATTACAAAACCATCACTAACCCCTGAACAAAGGCACTGTCTTACTTCAAGATTTTAATCTATTCAAACCAAAGCTTTTCAGCACATGCCCACCTCCTTTGGAAAGACCACTGAAATATCATGTCCAAGAGCAGACTGTTTAAATGAGAGCTATAGGGGACTCCAGCGTTCAAAGCGTTCATTACTGGGTGACCTTGAACCAGGTCCCAAACCTTATTTACACCCTGGCTTCACAGTCTATGGAATGAGAAAATGATTAACAGCATCTACCTCAGAGAACATTTGTGAGGACCAAGTAAGGTAATTCACATACGATTCTGAAAACAGTGCTTGACATAAAATAAGAGCAAAATAGAGCAAAATAAGTCAAACAGAGAAAGACATGTATCATATGACCTCACTGATATGAGGAATTCTTAATCTCAGGAAACAAACTGAGGGTTGCTGGAGTGGGGGGTGGGGTGGGAGGGATGGGGTGACTGGGTGATGGACACTGGGGAGGGTATGTGCTCTGGTAAGCGCTGTGAACTGTGCAAGACTGTTGAATCTCAGATCTGTACCTCTGAAACAAATAATGCAATATATGTTAAGAAAGAAAAAAAGAAGAAGAAGAATGTAGCAGGAGGGGAAGAATGAAGGGGGGGAAATTGGAGGGGGAGAAGAACCATGAGAGACGATGGACTCTGAAAAACAAAC
>NW_022589775.1:4049073-4318045 GCF_004348235.1 Phoca vitulina | reverse complement strand
GGAGGGCACGTTCTGCATGGAGCACTGGGTGTTATGCACAAACAATGAATCATGGAACACTATATCTAAAACTAATGATGTAATGTATGGGGATTAACACAACAATAAAAAATTTTAAATAAAAAAAAAAATAAGAGCAAAATAAATATTATCACTAGTTATCACTTGTTATCACTCGTATTACTATTATTAATTATACTCAACATCCCCAAATACATTACTTTTCATCTGGCAATTTACAATTAAAAACATAGGGGCGCCTGGGTGGCTCAGTTGGTTAAGCGACTGCCTTCGGCTCAGGTCATGATCCTGGAGTCCCTGGATCGAGTCCCGCATCGGGCTCCCTGCTCGGCAGGGAGTCTACTTCTCCCTCTGACCCTCCCCCCTCTCATGTGCTCTCTCTCATTCTCTCTCTCTCTCAAATAAATAAATAAAATCTTTAAAAAAAAAACAATTAAAAACATAACTATGTTCCCTCTTAAAAATGAACATACTTCCTAGACTCAAAAAGCTGTGTTAAATCACACTCAGAGTAAGAATAAGAATGCACTGCAACTGGGAACGGTTTTGGGAGAAACATTTTCCAATACTCTGGAGCTCTCCTGGCATAGGCTAGTATAATAGAATAGAACTAAAGAACAATAATGCCCTAACCAGCAAGGAAAACAGAGCATCATGAAAAGGAGAATCATTTCTAATTCTCTTCATTCATTCTACTGATTAAAATATACCAGTTGAAAACACTGGTGTAGAAAAAAAATTTTAAATACAATGGCCTCAATAACTAGTTTCATTGCTTTAATAACCCTCTAAGATGTCAAATGCCTGACAAGTTAATGACGATGGGATTAATTATACTGGTCAAAATATGCTAACTTGTTGTTCTTCTGCTCTCATTCCATCCAATAAATAGCGAAGCAGCTCCTGGCTGTCTTGCTGCTGATAGCCTTTAAACCGTACTGCTCTACAGAAAAAAAGAAGACAAGACACAAAGAAAAACAATGATGAGTCTACTAAAAAATCTTTTTGTAAAAGATTTTTACAAAATCCTAGGATCATATCCCAAATCTCAGAGGGTTCTAGTTTCTCAAAATTTCCACTTAGTTTGACAACACCCTTAGCAGATTTAATTTTCACATTAAGTTCATGTTTTTTTAATCCAAATGAAATAAACCATGCTGTAATATATATACTGGGCTGACTCTAACGAGTTTTTCATATTATTTCTCAGCATCTTACTGATGCACTGAAAACAAAATCAAAGCAGATACTCACTTTTTACAGACCTGAGAAAAGAGTTCTTTAGGTGTCACGATTCCCTTTTTGGTCTCTTGCATCTCATTAAGAAATTGGCTCATGGCTAAAGTAAGAGGGCCTGGAGGCTCAAGGTTTATTTCTAAGGGTTCCTGAATATGGGAATAAAAATTACTTTCTTCAGTCAAAGTATGGAATCATTTATGTTACCAAATCGTAGCTAGTCAACTTGTTAATGCCAATGTTCCTGATAGAGCTGTCCCATTTAAAACTTCAAAATGTACATCAAAAGATGTAGAAAGTTTCTGTTCATTGACTATGAAGAATTCAGTTCTACTGTTTTAGTTTTAGAATATCAGGAGCAGACCACCTAAGAACTGAAAGAGCCAGAGCAAAATGTAAATAATAAAAATGGATAGGTTAAAATTCATTTTGCTACACACAATTTAAGCCACCTGAAAAGCTGTTGAAAATAATAATGCATGCCTAGGGCTTCACGCCTATCAACAGCTTTCCCAAGAAGGACACCAAACACCAGAGCACAGCAGAACATGGCATACACATAGCAAATAAATCTAAAGGCTTAATCTATTAGCCTGAAAATGTTTAACTCAGTAGCCTAAAATAAAAGCAAACAAAACAAGTAAAAAAAGGTGAAAATGAGCATCAATTCTTTAAAATAATTTTGAATGCGGATATTACTGACTGTAAAAGAAAATCTTAAAGTACATACAGTTAGTGCCAAATCGGGTGGTTCAATTTTTACAATTGTTCCGGACATTTTTACTTCTTTTAGTAGTTCTCTCAGCACCGGCGTTTGTGACAAATTCTGGAATAAAGGATGGAAAAGAAAAGGAAAATTATTTAAAAGCAAATCAAATATTTATTTCATCACTCAAATATTTAAATAATTCAAGTATTTCTTAAGCGTCTATTCTACCAAAACAGAGAATCACTATCAACACTGCAGTCTTCATTGTATCTATCTTAGGAAACAAAAAGTAACAGCATGCTCTTCTCCCCCACCTTATTTGGCTCCTAAGTTCTTCAGTTCAGCGCTTACTCATCACCTCAAAAGGGCACTGCCTACTATCCAACATGAAGTAGCTACCTTACCACCACCACCACTTGTAACTAGGTATTTGTTTCTGTACTAGGTTATCCTGTACTTCCCCCACCTGAGTACAAATTCCTTGAAGCCAGGGGCCATGTTTGTTTTGAACTCTAACGCACCCCAGTGCTTAGCACAGTGTTTTACTGTCATGCAAAGTCAACATTTCCTTAAGTATTCTTCGAAAACTCAGAAATAAATTACTTGGGGAAAAAACTTAATACTGTAAGTAACAAGTATGCAAAAACATCCTATAATGTGAGGAAAAAGATTTTTAAAGAGGGAAAAAAATTAACATTGGCACCTGCATAACTGCATTGAAGAAACATGTATTTCCCAAATTACTGAGTCCTTTCACAGTTATTTGGGAAGCAGAATTCGTGGAAGGATTTTCTTTAGTCATGTTTTCCTTTTTATCTCGTTCTTGTTCATTTTTACTCTCCTTTTCTAATTTTTTATTTTCAAGTTCAATGTTACCATCTTTTGCTGCTTTAAGGAAAAAAAAAGGAAGAAAAAAAAGACCCAGCAAAATGTGTAATACAACTATACCAAATGCAAAGTTATACTTGGGACAGAGTACTAGAATTTGTGAATTTTTACCTAACATCATTATTCCCAGCTGTTTGATTTTAAATGTTTTCTAATAAATATAAGTAAATTACCATCACCAGAGAAAAACCAATAAAAAATATTCAAAAGTGATGGAAGCATTAGTTTGACAAATGAAACCAAACAGTGTATGTTTGGCATAAACCTTCCTCTTTTTACTGCACAGTTTTTTGGTTTTTGTTTTTTTCCAAATGAGCACATCCTACCTTATGAAAATAGAGTATAAAGCAATCAAGTAAAGAATGTGGACATGAAATAAATTTTTAAATGAATGGGTCAAAAATGAATCCTGAAGTTAAGAACAAACAATGCTGGCCGTGCAAAGATACTCTGTGACTGTAAAAATCAAAACAAGCTTAAAGCAGATGATGTATGCCAACCCAATTAATTATGTATGAAAAGAAGTTGAAAAATATCTGGCCTTCACTTTTATATCATCCAAACACAAATATAACAAAATAAATTCAGTATGAGGCAGGTCTCTCTCAAGCCCCCTACAGAAAGGGCATCACTGCTCATTACTTCAGCTCATCACAGACTCTTTATCATATCTGACTAGACTGTTCCTCAGATTCCCTTCTAACACATTATAATAATCTCTATTCCCACTGTTTTACATTCTTAACCAAAAATAGTTTCACAGTTTGAAATCAACCATAATTCATTTTACTCAGGTATATGTAATGCTGAGCAGTACAAATACATTAAGTAAGATACATTAATAGATACACTAAGATGCATTAGTTAACATTACAGTATACATTAGATACATTAAGTTAAATAGATACATTAAGTTCACATTAAATAGATACATTAACTTAACATTACAGTATACATTAAGAAAGAAATTATTTTACCTGATTTTGGAGTTGTAATACCAGCTTGTTTTCTAACAAAATCAACCACCTGACCCAATCTGTTTGAACTACAATACTGGACTTCATCATCACATAGGTAACACCTGTGTCCCAAAAAAACCACAGAGAAGAAAAGTGACAAACACAACCAAAAAAGGGGATGAATTATAATTCTTGGAAACCAAAATGTGTAACCACCAAATTATTCTACTAAAGAAAATCAAAATAAAAATGTTGTGTTTTCTTGAAGAAGACTATCCATGTTACCTCTGGCTTACTTAGTAAGGCCAGCCAGAACTGTGGCTACATATAAATACTGTGGGAAAACTCCAATCATTTTATTGAAATGGCTATTAACAATATTAAAGTCAAAAGTTTTTTCTACGCATATTTCAAACTACAGACCTACATCGTCAAAATTAACAAGTTTTACAACTGACAGATGATGTGCAGTGAACACTACTGTGTAAATGTTTTTTAAAGATGTGAAAATTTGTTTTGATGATGTTACAAGAAATATACATACCAGCTTGACATTTATTTTCACGCAAATTCACTGCCAAAATTTTACTATATTCTCAGTTCATCTGAAATTTGTTCTCAGTGTCCCAAATTTTAAATAACCCACTACATGCCATTTATAATATCACAAGCAAGAAAAACAAAAGGGTGAAGATTCATGTCTTCTACATGCTACAATTTCTATGTGCGTACAATACTAAGCGAAAGGTTCTCAAATATCACATTCTCAAGCCTTCTGAAAGTTACAGTATTTAAACAAACCCTACAAAAATTTAAACTTTCTTGCTCCTTAAACACCTCCATTCTCCAATATTTCAAATAGTTACCAGTCAACTGACAGGCACAAGAGTTGAAACTTACCATACACTCCAGTTGTCCAAACTGAGAACCAGACAATGAGGTTCAGATCTTGGTGTCATATAGTGCTTCAAGGCATGTTGCTCCTGAGAATCTCTGCCACAGCCCTAGAGAATCATAATCATAAGCCTCGAAGCCACGAAAGTTCACAAAAAGAGAATTCATAATCCATAATGCACAAGAAAGTGGCCTGAGAAATTCTGTCATTCTTACAATTCTGAAAATAACAGATTAGCCTCTAGAGAGTCCCGATTTTGTGAAAACCTAAATACAAATAGGCAACGGATCTCAACAAGAAGGTATTTAGGAACCGTGCATTCAAAGTAGTCTTCCTCTCCAACTTGTGCTTTCCAGTCCCAACTAAACCATGCTGATGAGCCATTCACTAGGTCTAGTGTGAGCCACTTAACAGCTTCCTAAGTATTTTCCTGACTTCGACTTCTTTCTTCACAAACGTATTTTTTCAGTTTAATAGTATCTAAAACGAATTTCTGTTCATATACTCAATTCAAAAATTATGAATTGCTTTCAAACTTCTAATTAACAAACCTGATACCATCTGAGCTCACCCTACTTTCCAGGGTTAGCTTTCATATTGTCCTATATCAAATCCCACTCAGTCTTCAAGGTCTAGCTCAAAGGCCACCTCCTCTCAGAAGCCTATGCTTATCCTTCCAGATGAGAAAACATTGTATTCTCGCTGTAAACAAACTCCTACAAAACATGGTGTAAAAAAAAAAAAAAGAACATGGTGTAAATTCCTGGTGGCACTCCTTATTTTCTACTTCATATTAAAGTTGTTAATGTTTATATCCTTCCTCCCCTGGATTATAAATCCTGAAGATACAAAAACAGAACTAATCTTCTATTACCAAAAAAAAATGTAGCAAATGGAAGGAGGTCAATAAGCATTAATTGAACAAGCAAATGGGAGATTTTCACCTACAAGATGTATGTATAGACTTATTCATAAAAGAACATGGCCAGATTTTCTGTCTTTCGCTGGTTAAATCACTGCTATGAAATATATCTTCATTGTGTATCCATCTGAAATCAGGCCACCCACTCCCTTGGATTGCACTACAGAAGAGGTCCTGTTTCTCTAAAGCTAAAAATACACCTCGAAGGGGAACTGTTTACCAATGGCTTCTAATCTTTTAATTATGATATCAACACTACTGATTTAATTTATCCCACTCAACATTCAATTATAAAATAAATGAGTATTAATTTTGAAATAACACCATTTGAGATCATTTGAAACGTAAGAAGAATGAGATGACCTGTCTTAAGACAGCAGTTGAGAATCACTTTCTAACAGTGCAAAAGGTAACTATAGTAGGACAAAAGTTAACAATTAATAGTGATATTGTCTTACCCTTAGGAACTAAATAGGTAGCAAAATAAAATTTATAATAGGAAATGTATTCTGGAAAATTTCAAGTAACAAAATATATTCATTCTCACCATATATATTTAAGAGCTTCAGTGAAAACCTTTCAAATACAAATAATAAATATGTTCTTTGCAGTCATTCAATTTTTTTTTTTTTTAAGTAGGCTCCATGCCCAGCGTGGAGCCCAATGTGGGGCTTGAACTCATGACCCTGAGATTAAGACCTGAGCTGAGATCAAGAGTTGGATGCTTAGCCAACTGAGCCCCAACATTCAAATACTTTTAAACTGTCTGACTGCAATGAGATAGCACTATTCCCCTATCAGAATGGTTAAAATAATAAACGGTGACAATACTAAATGCTAGCAAGAATGCAGAGAAAGCCGATCACTCATACACTGCAGGTAGGAATATAAAACATTATGGACACTCTGGAAAACAGTTTGGCAGTTTCTTTTTTTTTTTTTTTTTTAAGATTTTATTTATTTATTTGACAGAGACGTAGCGAGAGAGGGAACACAAGCAGGGGGAGTGGGAGAGGGAGAAGCAGGCTTCCCATGGAGAAAGGAGCCCGATGCAGGGCTCGATCCCAGGACCCTGGGATCATGACCTGAGCCAAAGGCAGACACCTAATGACTGAGCCACCCAGGCACCCCCAGTTTGGCAGTTTCTTAAAAACTAAACATTCAACTAATATATGATGTAGTAATTGCACTCTTGGACATTTTTCCAGAAAAATGAAATCATAAAAACTTGTATATAAATGTTCATAGCAGCTTTATTTGTAATCACCAAATTTGGAATGGGACAGCCCAGATGTCCTTCAACAGAAGAATAAACAAACTGTGGTACATCTACAGCATGGAATACTACTCAGTAATAAAAAAGAGCTATTGATATACACAATTTAGATGACTCTTCAGGCAATTATGCTAAGTGAAAAAAGCCAATCCAAAAATGTTGCATACTGTATGATTCCATTTATATAAAATTTTTGAAATGACAAAATTTTAGAAATAGGGAACAGATTAGTGGTTGCCAGGGGCTAGGGGGAGAGATGGCAGTAGGGATATGGGTATAATTAAAAAAGGGCAACACGTGGGGCACCTGCGTGGCTCAGCTGGTTGACCATCCGACTCTTCATCTCAGCTCAGGTCTTGGTCTCAGGGTCGTGGGTTCAAGCCTCGCATTAGCCTACTTAAAAAAAGTGGGCAGGGGGATGGACAACACTAGAGATCTGTGTAATTTAAAAGTACTCAGTATCTTGACTGTGGTAGTGGATACATGAATCTAGACAGGTGACAAAACTACACAGAACTTAATATACACAATCGCACATGCACAACATAACATACAAATGAAGAGAAGTAAAACTAGGAAGAACTGATTAAAATTGATGGATTGGGGGCGCCTGGGTGGCTCAGTTGGTGAAGCGTCTGCCTTCGGCTCAGGTCATGATCTCAGGGTCCTGGGATCAAGCCCCGCATCGGGCTCCCTGCTTGGCGGGAAGACTGCTTCTCCCTCTCCCACTCCCCCTGCTTGTGTTCCCTCTCTCACTGTGTCTCTCTCTGTCAAATAAATAAAGTCTTTTTAAATAAATAAATAAATAAATAAAATTGATGGATTGTATCAATATTAATATCCTGGTTGTGATATCATACTATAGTTTCGTAAAATGTTCCACTGGGGTGGGGCACCTGGGTGGCTCAGTTGGTTAAGCATCTGCCTCCGGCTCAGGGCATGATCCCAAGGTCCTGGGATTCAGCCCCCCCATCGGGCTCCCTGCAGAGTCTGTTTCTCCCTCTCCCACTGCTCCTCCCCACCCCCATCAGCTTGTGCTCTTTCTCTCTCACTTGCTCTCTCTCAAATAAATAAAATCTTCAAAAAAAAAAAAAAAGCTCCACTGGGGGAAATGGGGCAGTGTATATAGGGATATCTCTGTATTATTTCTTATACTGCATATGAATCTATAATTATCTCAATAAAAATTTCAATTAAAAAAAAAAAAAGTCCTCTGCCTCATCTTGAAGCTTCATGACAGGAATGCCTAGCAGCCCAGTTGCCTAACATATAAACTTGACTTGCCACCAATAACAGAGAAAGAGACCCTGACCGTTATTATCATGACAATACCTGTGAGCTGTTCTGCCCCCAGATACCATCCATGCCCCTAAACCCAGGTACTCATTCCCACAGCTGCCACGAATGTGGCCTACTGACAGCTCACAGCTCAGTCTATCCATCCCCAGGAATTATCCTCAGATTGTAATGGAGCTGCCTTGCCCAAGGTTAGTCCCCCTCCCCAGCAGCATCCCACATCCAATCTTAGTCTATGCACAAGAACAAAGGCCTGGCCCCTTGTCTCAGTTCAGGACATCTCTGAAGGCCAGAATTCATTGTGGGATCAGCTGAGGCCCCATAGCACTGCCTCTTACTTCAGCTTCTCCCTCTGCTTAATCTTGCCTCTCTAACTCTCTTCCTGGTTGTGGTACCTGAAAGCACTCCCCAGTAAACCACCTATACACAAACCTCAGTCCCCAAATCTGTTCCCCAGGGAATAGAGCCTATGCCCCCTGGCAGCCTACTCACCCAAACTGTGGTTTTATGTAATACCTTCTAAAATAAATTCAAAGAGTTTTACAAAATCCCATATTGATCAAAACCTAAGCATACCTGATGGCCACATTTAAGACATAGCCAAACTGAAGGGTTTTCTTCCGTTTCTTCTTCGGATTTATCTTTTACTTTATTGTCCGTCTTACAATCTTGGCAAATATTCCATTCCACATTCAATAAAGCCCTTTTCAAATTACCTTGTTCCAATCCTTTTCTAATGTGTCTGCACATAGGTTCTATTAAAACAAATAATAAAGGAGTATGTGAGGTAAAAATGGCTTTCTGCAGTTAAACTCAAAACTTACCCTTCATTTGAACTTCAAAAATGAATTTATAAACAAATTGTTAGATAATCTGAAAGCTTAAATTTCTGTTTCACATTTGAATATTATGATGATGGAAGAGATTTTATACAGATTTGAAATTTTGGCTTTTTGAAGTCCTAGGTATAAACATCACCATCCCAAATTCACTTCAATTTATTTATCTATTTCCTTTAAATTAAGGCCTTTATCATATTAATTATTCTCTTTATCCTAACAGGTTCATGAAGAAGGTCCTTCGTTAAGTCAACATTAGAACTATCGCAGGCCCAGCACTATGGTAGGGGCCAGGGAACCTAAAAAAGACCAAGCCACAGCTCTTCTCTTTGAGTAGTATTCTGGCAGAAGCAGATAAATAAATAAATGTATAAGAATCTCCAAAATGTTAAAACAAACAAAAAAATTATCTCCAAAATGTGCTGCAGCAGTACACAGAGGGCTAAAATCAATGAAGGTTACCTAGGGTAGGTAACATCTGCACAGTCTTATTAACAGTAAGAAGGTTTTCTGGTATTAAGCACTTACTATGAGCCTCACACTGTGCTAAATGTTTTGGCATACACGCTCTCATCAGAAAGACACTACTAGGGCGCCTGGGTGGCTCAGTCGGTTAAGCGACTGCCTTCAGCTCAGGTCATGATCCTGGAGTCCCGGGATCGAGTCCCGCATCGGGCTCCCTGCTCAGCGGGGAGTCTGCTTCTCCCTCTGATCCTCCTCCCTCTCACGCTCTCTGTCTCTCATTCTCTCTCTCGCAAATAAATAAATAAAATCTTAAAAAAAAAAAAAAAAAAAAGAAAAGAAAGACACTACTATCCCCAGTGACAGATGAGGAAACTAAGATTTAGTGCCCAAGATGACATAACTACAGAGTGGCTATGCCAGAATTTGGACTCAGGTCTTCCTGACCTCAAAGCTCACACTTTAAACTATGAACTCAGGGACTACAGAACAACTGAAAAGGCCATATCCCACGAACAAACGTATGTAGGTATAAAATGTCAAAGTTCATACTATCTCCTCAAACTGTTTCCTCACACGTGTAAAAACGAGCAGCTGGACCTGAAACTGAAAACCCTGTTGGGACCAGATCAGTAAAGGGTTTTGCAAGTCACTCTAAATCGCTTCAGTTGTTTCAGGGACCCAAGAGGTTCAGAAACCAGTCAAGTGGCACATTTAGCTTATGTACAATGAACTTGCACCCAGAGAAAATAAATACAAATGAGATCATACAAAAAACTACTAAATCCCAGTAGGTGGTCAAAGAAACACAAACTAAAAAAAGAAAATACTCTTTTTCAACTAGACAATCAGCAGATGTTTATAAATGATACTAGCAAGTATTGATATCATTAAGGGGAATGGGCACTTTATTTCACTGCTAGGGGGCCTTTAAGTTAGTAAAAAATTTTTGAAGGGCATTTAGCTATGGAACCAAGAGAGTCTTGAAAATATTTATGCCATTTAATTCAGCACTTCTACTTCTAAAATCTGTACTAAAAAGATAGCTGGATGTGCAAAGAGATTTAGCTACAAAAATGTTTACTATCACTCCATTCAATATCACTGAAAAGTTAAAAATTACCTAAATTTGTAACAGTGGGGAATTACCTAAGTAAATTATGAAATATGCACCCATGGTCCTTTACATCAATGGAGTATCATGCCATTAAGAATATTAAGACTATTAAATGACATGGAGATAAAAACATTAAGTTAAAATGCAAATTACAGAACAATAATGTACACTTTGATCCCATTTGTACATATTAAAATATATGTCCATTTAGGGATATAAACATAACTTTAAAGATTCAATTGGTGAAATATACCTAAAGATTCAGAAGAATCATCAATTGGAACAGTTTTTCCCTTTGTCCGTTTCTTTCCCATGTTGGCACTTTATGGATTACTTACTGACACAAAATAACAATCTAGAAAACAAGATAAAGTTAGCTTGACAAAAAAAAAAAAAAGAGTATGTTTTATATTTCTCTAGGCAATAGTAACTAAGCCACATATTTTACATGTCTATCACACTTTATAATTTACAGAGACCATTCACATGTATCATCCAGTTTTCAGTAAGAACTCTGAAGTAGATAGGATAGTATTACCCCTGTTTTTCATAGCTTAGAAAACTGATTCTTAGTAAGATTAAGAGTTTTGCAATGAGGGGCGCCTGGGTGGCTCAGTCATTGGGTGTCTGCCTTCGGCTCAGGTCATGATCCCAGTGTCCTGGGATCGAGCCCCGCATCAGGCTCCCTGCTCCGTGGGAGGCCTGCTTCTCCCTCTCCCACTCCCCCTGCTTGCATTCCCCCTCTCGCTGTGTCTCTCTCTGTCAAATAAATAAAATCTTTAAAAAAAAAAAAAAAAAAAAGAGTTTTGCAATGAATGTAAGAGTCAGGAAAGAACCTGTGTCTTCTTACACAGATCCTAAAAAGTCTCAGCACTTTACACTATCAGGAATTTAACTTCTCACTAAATAAATGTGGAGTGGTGGTGGCATTTTGAAACAGAATAATGTCCCTTCCTTCTAAGCTATCTTTCTTAGCTCTGCAGTCTATGCAAATGAAACTGATAATTTCTCCAAGAAAAATCTGAAATAATTCTGAAGATAATCTACTAAAGGGAGTTAGAAAATTTATAAACTTCAAAGCCAAATATAAAAAGTGATCCACTGTTCCACATTTTCCATACCAGGATTCCCTCTGGGTATTAGCTAACTGAGAATTTATTACAACTGCATTCTCAACTGTTTACGTTATTATATTACTGCCAAAATCAGCTTGGAAGACTATGACAAATCTAGCTGCACATCAAATCTTCACCTCCTTAGTCAACAATTCAAAATTAGAATACATGAAAAGTGCTGCAAGTACATATAGATCTACCTAACTTTAAATAATAATGATTTTGAAAACTTGTATTTCACATCGAATAACTTAGTGTCAAAATCACCTAAATGACTATAATAATTATTTTACCTGGGATTCTTATTAAAATTTTGATTACATAAGTGGAAAGTAGGACCTGGGAGACAGGTTTTGAAAACACTTCCCAATTAATTCTGATACTAGCTGTCATCCTGTCCTAACTAAAGTCTTAGAAGTATTCCTCTTTCAGCTCTTACTTGGTTAGTGTAAATAAAGTTAATTCAAAAAGGTTTATATGAAGTGCCACATCAAGTAATTGTTAAACTTTCCAAGGATCATCTAAAATGTAACAAGGCTCCATGTTTACAAAATAAATGAATTAACAACAAACAAAAGAATAAAAGTATACGGGTATATACAAAACTAGGGTACTTTTTATGTATTTTGTCACCCTAAAGTAACATATTACATAATTTATCTCTTCTATAATTATAGATTTTAAGGGGAAAAAAAATAGTACCCAAGTTCTTGCCTCCAATCCAACTACCTCTAATCTGTGCTGCATTCCAGTACCAGATAGATCTTCTTCTAATACCATTTTCATCATATCCATGCTCCTGAGCTGTGCACTCACGGTCCCTTATAAATTGGCCTCAATGCTCTGGTGGTAATCCTGATTCTCATTACTTCTCAGCAAAGAACCACTAAACTTTAATTATACAGTCCGTTTGATCTTCAAAGCCATTTCATAAACATCTTATTTGATTTTCACAACAACCCTTTAAATGGAGCATTTTGCTAAAGGAAGAAACTCAGAAACAAAATGATGGAAGATCATAGGGTGGCAGAGATGGAATTAAAACACAGATCTTTCAGTTCCAAGACCACCACTCTTTGCATTCCAATCAAGCCAGTCTCTCCAAAACACTGTGGCCCCACCTCTATGACTTTGATCTCTAGCTGGGATGTTCTCTCCATCTATCCAAATCTTACCAGTCCTCCAAGATGTCCATTTCAATGAAGTCTTAGGCAACCATTCTACTCTAAATAAACCTCTCAAATGAACTTCCCTAACCTTAATAACGTGCACTGTTCGTTTTGTCCCCTAATCCAATGGGTTGCTTCGTAAATCTTTGACCTGGACACGTGTTATTTGTCTATATGGAATCTAAAGTTCTAGGAGAAAGAAATGGTTTTGGGCATCACCTCTGAATTGCCTAAAGCATCTAATACAGTGTTAGTACATATAGAAATACTTCTCAAGAAATAGTGCTTGCTTTGAAACAGAAAAAGAACATAGTACCTGAGACATAAAAGATGATATGAGGTACAAAGGTACACCTAAGAATGAAGCAAAAAGGTTCCGGTGAAAAACAAAAAGGTAAAGAATGAAGAAGTCTCCTGTAGTGTAGACAGCACTAGCAAATGTGGTTTGAGGACTGCAGCAGCCCGGACTCCAAAGAAAAACTTGAAAGACTAATTGTAACTACTTCAGGGAGAGGACAGTAGGGTTCACTTCAAAGCTGTGGAAAGGGCTGCAATAAATCTTTAGCAGCTATAAAGGGCATCAAATAAGTCTAGAGAAAAGAGTGGCGAGTACCCTCGCTATAAAACATCAATAAATCTATTAAGCTTTTCAGGTGAGTCTTCAGATGAGAGTCAGCTTCTCAGCCAAATTACTCTTTGCAGGACTCCACACAAAATTTAAATCAAGGCTGGGTGTTGCCGGTTCGCATACTAATCCAGTTCCCTTTCCTTCCCAGTCTTCCCATGCCTGCTCGATTCCATTAAAAATGGAAGCGTTTGGAAAACTTTGTCAGCAGATCCTAAATATGGCTTTCAAGTTCGGCGTAGATCTGACCTACCCTAGGTTCACTGAATCGGTGAGATGACAGATCCTGCTTTTCCTACTAACCACCACATGGACGCGGCAGCAAACCCAACCCCAACCTGTAGGGTGCTCCCGGCCGCGCGGCACCCGCCACACCTCCCCTTCCCTTCCAACTGCTCCGAACCCAAGGGGGAACCTTCGGGTCCGGGGTCGATCAGGGCGCCAGCACCGACAACTCATTGGCCAGCTCCTGGTACTGACAGGACATGAAGCCAATGAGAACGCGGTACCGGGCCGAGGCCGGGTAACGTGCTTAAGGAAGAGGAGCCTTCGGGAAGAGACCTGCCTTCCAGGTCAAGGCAGGAAATTCGGGCTCTCGAAACGCAGGAAGTCATGCGAGCGGTGCCTGCGAGTCAGTGGGAACAGAACTCACCCACGGCGACAGCGCCCATAACTGCATCCCCTAATGAGCCTGTGGGCTGGGCAGCCAGCTCCGTCTTCCTCCCGGTGACGGATAGAGAGCGACAGAGCCGAAGCCAAACTGACCCCTAGAAAGCAACAACTTCCGGTACGCGGCATTATGGGAGGTGGCTTAGCCCCAGGGGCCTGCGGCGCTGACGCTATTGCATTGGGGCTTTTGCGTGGTTCCCTCCGGAAGTTCAGATACAGCCGCCTGGAAGAGCCTGGCTGTCAGTTTTCCCCACTCTGGTGTAATTATGGGGTTGTTTAAATGTTTCGGAAGCATGAGTACCTGGTGGTGGTCAGGGTATTGGAATCTCTTGGATGGGTTACCTTATTCACATTACATCTAAATTCTGGCTAGGAGGGTAAAATTTACATTTCACGCAGTTCCCCTAATTGTGCCCAATCGCCTTCTAAATGTTGAGTACGTAAATTGTCTTGAACTAACCTTGCCCACGGAAGGTAAAATTTTCAAACATTTACTGTGTGTCCGTTAAAAATATGTAAGGGCCGAGTCCCCTGTGAAGTGAATTAAATGAACATAGGCTCGCTACCCTAGGGTTTAGTCTTCTACAGAAGACACAATAATAGCTTGGGAAAAAAAAAGAAAAAGAAAAAGGATGCAAGCGCCAGTAGAAACATAGGCAAGGGATATGAACAGGTAATTCACAATAAAAAGACAATTGGTCATAAGAAATAGGAAGAAATGTTCCTCCCTTATTAGTAATCAGATAAAGGTAGATTAAGTGGCATCCTAACCCTTCAAACTGGCCAGAGTAACAAGGGTTACATTTAACTCTTTTGCTCTTTACTGCTGATAGAATTTTTTAAGCTTTCTTCACTCAGCACACAGGCATTTTTTTTTTTTTCTATTCTAAAACGCAGCCTTAGGGACATTGTACCACTTGCTTCCTCTGCCTAGAATGCTGCTCCCCATGATCTTCTGTGGTTGCTATTTTATTGTAATTCTGTTCACACCTTAAAAGTTACCCTCTCACAGAGAAATTGGCTGGGCAATCTAGCTTATATAGCCACCTGATCATTCACGTCACTTTATTTTTTGTCACTACCCAGCAATTATCACTATCTAATATTTTTCCTTCATATTTACCTATATATTTCTTCCCCCCCTCCAGCCCCCATACATACACAGAAACATGCAAATGTAAGCTCTTTGAGAGATGGGACATCTTTGTCTTGGTCGTGGCTATCTCTAGTACCCAGAAGTGTCTGGAACATAGTAAATGCTCAATACTTATTGAAGGATAGTCATTAGAAATGAAAAATTTTGCAAGAATGTTCATAGTAGCCTTACTCATTTTAGCCAGAAACTAGAAACAATCCACATTTTGAACAAAAGAATAGGAAAACTGTGGTTTAGTCATAAAATGGGATTCTAAGCAATAAAAAGAAACTGTAAGGCACAAGAACATGGATGAATCTTTAAAATATTATAATGAAAGAAGACATACAAAAGTACCTACTATGTAATTCTATGCATATGAACAGGCAAAACTAATTATGGCAGGAAAAAATCAGAACAGTGGTTGCCTCTTGGGGGTTCAGGTGGGGACTAACTGGAAAGGAGCATGAAGGAACTTTCTAAGATGCTAGTAATGTTCTATATCTTTTTTTTTTTTTAAAGGTTTTTTATTTATTTTTTTTTTTTTTAAGATTTTTTATTTATTTATTTGAGAGAGAGAGAATGAGAGAGAGCAAGCACATGAGAGGGGGAGGGTCAGAGGGAGAAGCAGACTCCCCGCCGAGCAGGGAGCCCGATGCGGGACTCGATCCAGGGACTCCAGGATCATGACCTGAGCCGAAGGCAGTCGCTTAACCAACTGAGCCACCCAGGCGCCCTTATTTATTTTTTTGAGAGAGGGAATGAGAGAGAGAGAGAGCACATGAGAGGGGGGAGGGTCAGAGGGAAAGCAGACTCCCTGCTGAGCAGAGAGCCCGATGTGGGACTCGATCCTGGGACTCCAGGATCATGACCTGAGCCAAAGGCAGTCGCTCAACCAACTGAGCCACCCAGGCGCCTGTATATCTTAATAGGATTTGAGCCTCACAGGTGTATACATTTGTCAAAACTCAGCAAATGTACATTTAAGATGTGCATTTCATTTTTACCTCAAAATAAAAAATCAAACATTTAATCTTAATGCTATGCATGCTGAAGTACTTAGGGAGAAGTATGCTAAGGTCTGCAATTGCTTTGAAATGCATCAAAACAGATGGATTGATGAATGGATTAGATATATGACAAAGTTGGTAGAATAAAATGTTACGATAGTGTCTAGAATCATGATAGCACCAGTTTCTTAACCTCAGCACTATGGACAGTTTAAACCAGCAAATTCTTTGTTGTAGATGGATGTCTTCAGCATTGTAGAAAGTTGAGCAGCATCCCTAGACCCTATCCATTAGATGCCAGAAGCACCCTTCCAGTTGTGATAACTCAAAATGTCTTCAGATATTACCAAATGTCCCCTGAGGAGCAAAATCACCCCCTTCTTTTTTTCTTCCCTGAGGGTCACTCCACTACTTCACTGTAAAATTTTCTCAACTTTACTGCATGCTTGAAATCTCTCATAAAAATTGGAAAAAAGGGGCACCTGGGTGGCTCAGTTGGTTAAGTGTCTGCCTTTGGCTAGGGTCATGATCCCAGGGTCCTGGGCTCCAGCCCCACATCGGGCTCCCTGCTCAGCGGGGAGCCTGCTTCTCCCTCTGCCTGCCGCTCCCCCAGCTTGTGCTCTCTTTCTCTCTCAAATAAATAAATAAAATCTTAAAAAAAAGTTGGAGAAAAAATAGATTAAAAACATTGAAAAATGCCCACAAAGCACCAAATCAAAGATGCAGCTATGAAAACGTATGTACTAATCTTATTTTCATTTAAAAAAAAGTTTCAAGTTATTGATACATTATACCAATGAATATGTTCACAAAAAAATCTTGAGATTTCTAAAATGAATATGTAACATAAAGAAAAAAAGGCATACCTATATTTAGATTGTGAAGAAAAAATCTAAATTACTCTCATGGTGGAGTCGCCTTCAAACTGTCCTTTTATTATCAGTGACAAATTTCTATGCAATAACACAGTATTTCCTAAAGTCGCCACGACCACCATCCAGGCTCACCTCTCCCTAATGCCTTGCTATTTAGGGGCCAGAAGCATCCCTCTTGTGTGGGAAGATAACAGAAACCCAGAATAGGGAACCCTACTCTGACCTATTGAATCCCAAGCTACACATAACCGAACGATTCCTACGCATGTTTGAATCTGAGGAGCGTTACTTTAATGGACCATTCCTTGGCCCAGGAAACAGTGCCGTCTAATGCTTCTCCGTGACCGTGGCAGCAGCTGGGAAATGCCAATAGGGTGGAATTTGTACTTTGCGACTGAGAAGCCCATAGCATTGCCAAGAATTCCAGCCGCTGAGCACCTGCCAGGACCAAACAGCCAGGACCAATGGGCTTCCGGGGCCTATGGCCCCGCGCGCGCGCATGCGCCAAACGGAGAGGGCGTTGTCTCACTTCCCCTAGGCCGCCTCGCTGGAGTGGTTTGTAGGCTTCGGATTGCCTAGCACTGGAACTCAGAGGCTCCCTCTGGATGAGACTTGAGCTGTCCGTGCAGCCAGAAAATCCAGGGTTTCAGCACCGAGGGGGTCCGTGGCTCCAGGTGAGTCTTCAGTCTACCGCCGCCCAAGCGAAACGGGAATTTCCCGTGTGGCAGAGGCCCGTTTCCGACTCCGGGAACTTGGCGACGTCGTGGCCCCGCCTTCCCGCGCGCTACACACTGCTCATTGGTTGGAGCCGGCTGTTCTGACCCCGCCCGCAGTCGGGACCCTCCCTTCCCACGTTCACCACCGTCCCCAGGCCCAGGCAGTTGTTAGGGGCGACGGCGCCTGCGCACAAGGTTTCGGTAGTGGCCTTCTGCAACTTGCCGGGTGTCAGGGCTTGTGCCGCCTGGACCCGCTCTCCTCTGTAAAATAAAAATCTGCAAGGAAAAAAGAATGGTTCCACTTAGGAAACTCAGTTTTCATTCTACGTTCGTACAGAATTCACTGAAATCTTGAGTCCAAAAATTCTTTTCAAGGGTTTGGGTTTTTTTGCATTGAAATCTTATCTACGAAAATAATTGGACAAGTAAATAATATACCTGTAACATCACTCCCATAGTTGTTCGCACACGGGTCGCTTGGCCCCAAACTTCTTTGCTGGCTCTATTTCATCTTCCAGACCTCCGAACTCAGTAGGACTTTCTCCCAACTTCACTCACTCAGTAAGTGACAAAACAAACATGCCTTTAAATATATGTTGGTTACTCCCAAAATTACATCTCCAGCCGGATACCTCATAAACTGCATAATTGTACATCCAGCTGTCTCCTGAACATCTCTATTGAGTAGGTGTCTTAATAGGCACTTCATTACATAGTATTTCTAAAACCAGGCTTCGAGTGTCCACCATCTTCCCTACCTAAATGCCAAATCCATCCTTCCTGTCTCTTAATGCCTTGGATTCATTCTTACATATCACATATAATTTGTCAGTAAATCCTGTTGGTTCTACTCTTTCTATATGTCCAGAACTCGAAAGTTGCTCACCACCTGGACTACACATCCTAGTCCAAGCCACTGTCATCTCTCCCCAAGTCATTGTAGTACCTCCCTGGTCTTTCACCTTTCATCCTCATTCCCCTGCACATTTCACAGCATCAGAATTTGGCCTCTCCATAAGTAAGTCAAACCCCTGCAATGGCCTTCCATATCAGACAGAATAAAATCCGAAGTCCTGGCCATGCCCTCTGAGTCCTAACGTAAACTGCCCCACATTTCCTCTCTAATCTTGTCTCCTAAAATCTTGCTCCAGGCTTAGGCAGCTCCAATACCTGGTCTAGCACTTCCCTTCCACAAGACCTTTGAATTTGCTGTTCTTCTTGCCTAGAAAACGCATTTTTTGTTGTGATTTTTGAGATTTTTTTGGTGATTTTTTTCATTGTTATAGTCTTAGTGCCAAGGACAATGCTTGACACACAATAGGTGCTCAAGACACATTTGTGGATGAATGACAAATAACAACAGCAACCACTTTTATAGTACTTACTCTGTTGCCAGCCACTGTTTGAAGCACCTTCCACACATCATTTAATCCTCACAGCAACCCTATCGTTCCCATTTTGGAGATGGGGAGACTGAGGCACAGAGAAAGTAAGCCACCTGCCTAAGGTCACACAGTTTTTAAGTGCATGTTGGCAGTCTAAGTAGCAGAGCACATATTTAAACCACTATGATAAAAATACAAAATAAATTCACTTCCTCTAATAACCATCTAATAATATCTAATAACCTCAACTTTAAAAAAAAGACTAGAAAAGATATTCATGGAATTCCAATGAGTTCAGGGATTTTGAATACTTACATGAATATGTTGTTTAATAACAGTAAATGCGTAAGTTAGGATGTCAAATGAAAATAGGATATAAAATTATATGAAGTGACTGGTTAGTAAAGAAAACATAGATATACACTCAACTTTGAAATTCTGAAGAGACTGCTTAATGAAGGGACTGTTTACAGAGGTGTGGCCAGGCATTACTGCCTCTAGGCCTAGGACGATTTCCTGGAGCTGAGGAAGAAGGGCTGCGCACAAAAGCTGTGGTCTTAGGGGGTCATGGCCATTGTCAGAATCCCACCAAAAACAGGAAGCCAGTGGTGAAGAAACACCCTGGCTTCTTTCTGCTCCCATTCTCCCCCTTCCTGCCAGAGCATTAGCTGAAACTAACCACAAGAAAGAAGAGTGGGGTGGTATAGGCTGCGGAGGTCAGTTTTTCAGTCTAGAGCAGGGAAAAGAAGGACCAAGAATGTGTTTAGGGGACAAAGAAGAAGTAACTAGCAGAAAATGGTCTAAATAATGAGCCCCTGAATTAGGCCTTTGTAGTCAAGGTTGTGAGGAAGGGACAGGTTCAGGTCTATACTGTTTTTCTTGTGCTTTCCTGCCTTACAGACCTTTCTTCTCTCCCCACTATGCTTCCTTCTCCACTTTTCTAAGTCTCAGCCTATCTTTAAGGCTCAAGTCAGGGTCACCTGGATGGCTCAGTCGGAAAAGCGTGCAACTCTTGATCTCAGGGTCGTGAGTTCGAGCCCCACATTGGGTGTAGAGATTACTTAAATAAATAAAACTTAAAAAAAAAAAATTGGAGAAAAGGTTTGACTCAGATCCTGTCTCCTTCCTTAAATCTTTCCTGATAGCCCATCTCATTGATCATGTACTCCTCTTAAACCCCACAATAATGCCTATACTAGTCATTTAACACTTAGCCTTTTTTATCTGCATTGTTCTATATCTTACTAGATAATATGTACTGATCCTCAAACTAAATAGAAAGCTCCGGAAAGGAATGAAGGATGAAGCTCTAAATATAGTATTTACTCAATAAACATTTACCCAAAGATGAGAAGGAATTCCATGAAGACGCCATTAACCAAGATAATGGTGTTTGATTTCACAGAGTAAATTCTCTTTGAGAAGGTAAGCCATATTTCCTTTGGAGCAATGGGACTGAGTTCTGTTTTTCTTTTCAGATGTGTAACTCCTTTTTTCTGAATTCAGAAGCACTATATACTAATCCTAAAACTTCAAACAATATAGAAGCATACAAATTAGTCCTTCCCTTCTTCCTTCTACCCACATTTAACAAACTAATTTGGTGAATTCTCTTTCTGACTTTTTTCATGTATGTATAATGATATAACAATGAATAATATGATCATACCTATTTATATTCTTCTACAGTCTACTTTTTTAGGTAACTGTTGTATTATGAATATCAGTGTTAATATATATATTTTGATCTTATAATATTCTGTTTAGATATATATTTATTTAACTAATCTATTGTTGAACATTTAGGTCATGTCTGATTTTTTTATTATAGATAATAAGCAGTGAACATCCTTATAAACACCTTTTTTATATACTGTCTGATTTTTTCCTTAGATCAGCTTCATAGAATTAGATCAGCTTTCCTTATACCAACTTTTTCTTCTATAACAATTACCAGATGTTAACCATCTTGTGTGTGTGTGTGTGTGTGTGTGTGTGTGTGTGTGTGTTTGCACATGCATACTAATTCAGTAAGTTAAAAATATTGTGTAGGGGGGACTTCCACTTTTGGAACAACAGAGTAGATGTGTTTTTCCTAATTTGTCCAGCTAAGTACAACTAAGGATCCTGGACACTATTTATAAAACAAACACAAAAGACTCTGAAAAGTGAAAGGGAATGCAGACCAACTAGGGACCTTGGGACCCAAGAAAGGACACAGTGGTGACTTCCTTGGTTATTCTTTTTTGCCTCAAATATCTGAGACTTGATTAAAGAAGCAGCAACCCAGAAATACCAAAGGTACAGACCAAACGAGTTGTAAAGCCTCAAAAAACCCTGCTCTCTAGCTAAAGTACCAAGAAATGTGCAGCTGAGCAAGATGGAAAACACTTAGATAATAAATGCTCTACACCAGGCAAATACTAAAGAAAACACTGTGGCCTCTCCCCAACCACACCAGCAAAGGGAGCCTAGATTCCAACTTTACTGAGCTGTAACAAGCACTTCAAGGCCCACACCTTGTCAGGATGTATCAAAAAATCTGATTAGGGATCTAGGACTTTCCTCTCTGCCTGGTGATAATGACCTTACCAGAGTTTAGTGTCAGACCCATGTCAGATCCATGTCAGATCACATGGGGAGCCTCTACTTCCACTCTGATGCAGCAATAACAAGGCATCCCTCCTTCACACTGCTGGAATGGTGTCCAAGAAGTCTAGTGGGGAGTCCAACTTTCACCAACACCTAGCATTAGCAAAGTGGCCCGTCAACATGGTGTTAGTGGAGGCCACATGGGTAACAATAAGGAGGCTTTCCCACCCTTCCTGGGCATAAGCCCCCCTTTTTTTCTCCCTTCTGAAGCAGGAAGTCAGAAAAAGTATGCTAAAATGGAAGATTTGAGTAATATTCAGAGTCTCAGAATACTTAAAATGTCCAGATTTCAATAAAAAAATCACTCATCATACCAAAAACAAGGAAAATCTCAAACTACATGAAAAAGATGATAAAATAGATGCTGATGCCAGGATGACAGAGATGGTAGAGTTATCTGACAAAGATTTTATTTTTTTAATTTTATTTTTAAGTAATCACTACACCCAGTGTGGGCCTTGAACTCATGACCCTGAGATCAGGAGTTGCATGCTTCCTACTGAGCCAGCCAGGTGCTTGATCTCAGGGTCATGGGTTCAAGCCCCACATTGGGTGTAGAGATTACTTAAATAAATAAAACTTAAAAAAAAAACCTATCTTAAAAAATTTTCAGTGAGCAATTATAAACACACTTCAAACAAATTTAAAAAAAGGGTCCCAGTAAAGAAATAGAAGATGTAACGAAGAATCAAATGGAAATGATAGAACTGAAAAATGCAATAACCAAAATTAAAAACACAGAAGATGGACTCAACAACAGAAGAAAGGGGACAGAGGAAAGGAGCAGTTAACTGGAAGATATAATAGAAATTATCCAGTCTGAACAGTGGAGAGAAATAGAGCAAAAATAAATGAACAGAGTTTTAAGAACATATGGGACTGTAACAAAAGATCTAACATGTCATTCCAGAAGGAGAAAGAGGGCGGAGGGCAGAGCTGAAAAAAGTACTTGAAGAAATGATGGTTGAAATTTTCCCAAATTTGTCAAAAGGCATAAACAGATTCAAGAAATTAAATGAATGTCAAGCACAAAAAAACTCAAAGAAATTCACATAGAGACACATCATAGTCAACCCTATGAAAACTACAGAGAAAGAAAAGATCTTGAAGGCAAGCAAGAAATGAACCTTTGCTATAAGGTTCAAATAAGAGAGTATTTCTCATCAGAAACTATGGGGGCCAAAATGAAGAGGAATGATATTTTTCAAGTGCTGAAAATAAAGAATTAACAACCTAGAATGTCATATCCAGTGAAAATATCCTCAGGAATGAAGGGGAAATCAAGACTTTCTAAAACTTTTTTTTTTTTAATTTTATTTATTTTTGAGAGAGAGAGAGCAAGCACAAGCAGGGAGGGGCAGAGGGAAAAGCGGACTCCCCACTGAGCAGAAGCCCAATGCAGTACTCAATCTAGGACCTTGGGATCATGACCTTATCCAAAGGCAGACGCTTAACTGACTGAGACACCCAGGTGCCCCAAGAAATTCTAACATGAAGGAAGATTAAGATAATTTGTCACCAGCAGACCTACCCTAAAAAAAATAGCTCAAGGAAGTTCTCTAAATGGAAAATTTAATAAAGAAATAATAATAAGAAATAATAATTAGGAAAATAATAAATTATTATGGAAGAAATACAGAAAAAGCAAAAGTATGGGCAAATAAAATGGACTTCTCTTCTGTCTTCTTAATTATATTTGATGGCTGAAGCAAAAATTATAACACTCTTGTGGTTCTAAATATATATAGAAGAAAATTTTAAGATCACTATTTTACAAATGCAGGAAGGTAAAGGTACATAAAGTTTCTATATGTCACTCAAGCTGTTTAAATAAGACACTGGTAGACTGTGATGTTTTATATACGTGTGTGTAGAGTAACCACTAAAAGAGCTATAAAAAGAAATACATGCAGAAACGTTCCAGATTAACCAAAATGGAATTCCAAAATATTTTCTACCTGCAAAAGGCAGGGAAAGGAAAACAAAGAAATGGAAAACATAGAAAAAAACAGAAAATGAAATAGGTACTTAAGTCCAAACATATCAATAATCGCATTAAATGTAAGTTGTCTAAATACAGTAATTAAAAGACAGAGTTTGCCCCCCTACATACACACACAGAATTATCTGTTCTGAAATATCAATAGTGCCAAGATTGAGAAATCCTAAACTGGAGTCTAGTTAAGTCTAGACTCTAGACTTTCAACAAATTCGTGTTTTCTACTGCACATTACACTGCTGCTTTCTAGGGAACCTGGTGCTGGTTCCTGAGCCTTCCTGAAGTTCTGCAGCTCCCCAGCCACCTGACCAAGCAGTTAATAGAGGGAAGGAAGCTGAAATATAAGTTAGTTATAATTCATTTACCCCTTTTCACCTTCCAAACTTTTGTTGATAGCTTTTGTTATTTCCTTTCCCTTTGTCTTTGAGAATTTATCCTTTTATTCTCATTTTAATGGGGTCACAGAGAAAGGGAAATATTTATACAAGTGCTCAGCCTCCATGTTTTATCAGAAGTCCCTACACTTTTTCTTGCAAATGAAATTAATTTATCTAAAAAAAAAAAATCCTATTTGATTGTCATCTTGGTGAACTTTATAACCCTGGAATGGTGAAGATTTTCTAACAAAGATTCAAAGTCCAGAAGCTATGAAAGCAGAAGTTGATGAATATGCCTACTTAAAAACTCATGAATGGTACACACAGACAAAAAACACCATAAAAAGACTCTGTATTAAGAATTTTTTTAAAGAGTTTGCAGGGGGTGGGGAACCTGGGTGGCTCAGTCCATTGGGTATCTGCCTTCAGCTCAGGTCATGGTCTCAGGGTCCTGGGATCAAGCTCCGAGTTGGGCTCCCTGCTCAGTGGGGAGTCTGCTTCTCCCTCTCCCTCTCCCCGCCCCCACCCAACTCATGTGCCCTCCCTCTCTCTCAAATAAATAAATAAATATATAAATAAAATCTTTTTAAAAATTAATAAAAATAAAAGGTGAGGGGACTATGTAAAAACTTACATTTCAATATGGCAACTTTTGGAAGGCAACCTGGCAATATCTACCAAAATCTAAAATGTTATACTTATTGACCCAACAAGCCACCTCTACAAACTTATCCTTGAGAATACAGTATTAACAGTTTGCCAAACTGTATATATAAAAAGAACTTCTATTAAAGAAATGTTCATAATAGCAAAAGTGTGGAAACAACCCAAGTGCCCATCAATAGGCAAAGAATGCAATAAATTATGACTTATCAACATGATTCAGTATGACAGTCAACCACAGAAAGAATGAGATAAATCACTATGTACTGACAGTGAATATATCTTTGACATATATTTGGAGGGGAAGAAGTGGGGGAAAAAGATATGTTTATATGATCCCTATAGATACATTTGATTATGTATCTCTTTACATATACTTAAACATTATACCACCATATATTTTCCATTTATGTATGTCTATATAATTCCTAAAATATTTTCTGTTTCTGTAACACCAAAACTCTTCACCTTGGATGGGAGACTTAGGCAGGTAGGGGAAGAGATCACCAGCTGAAGCCATATCTTCATTTTTTAACCTTCTACCACTTGAATTTTATAACCTAGTACTTTTTTTTTTAATGTTAACAGAGGGTACTTGAGCTGTGGGATTGTTAGCATATTTTCTCTTCTTCACATTCTTCTGCTTTTTAAAAACTAATAAACACTAATATTAAGAGAAAAATATTAACCATCCACAAAACTAACTCTGTTACTTATTCTGTTTATTCTAGGTTTCCAAAGTAACCAGTCATATAGCCTCTCTCCTGGCTATATCATTGATAAGGCTTTTGACTACATAATTAGTTTACTTAAGTGAAATTGTTCACTGTGGCAGCTCAAGATTCCAGGTCAACTATCCAGACACAGAGGAATTTGATGCCTGGTTATTATTAGAGTTTTATGGCTTTTACTGGATCAGCCCATAGTTTGGATCCTTAGTATATTACATCTGTTTAAATTTCCCATTTTATGAAGAAATCAAACACACTTTCATAAGGACCTATATTGATCTATTGAGTTCTCCCAAGATTGCATTTGTAAATTATCTATCTTATCTTATCCTTACCTCCTTAGAAATTTACGGATATCCAAAAATGATTGAGATTGAACAGGCAGAGGCCCAGCTCTCTGAGTTAGACCTGCTAGCCAGTATGTTCCCTGGTGAGAACGAGTTCATTGTGAATGACCAGCTGGCTTTAGCAGAACTGAAAGATTGTATTGAAAAGAGGACGATGGAGGGACGATCTTCTAAAGTTTACTTTACTATCAATGTGAACCTGGATGTATCTGAGGAAGCAATGGTAATTCAGTTTGCTTTTTGAAGAACTGAAAGCCTGTCAAGAATTAAAACACCACTTAGGGCATTTTCTTCTTCTTTTTTTTTAATCAGGTGATGTTTTCTCTGGCTTGTATTCTTCCCTTTAAATACCCTGACGTTCTGCCTGAAATTACTGTCAGGTATGTTACAGAAATTGGCCAACATCAAAGGTTAAAATTAACCTGAGAATAAAAGCAATGCTTAAGTTTGTTTTCTGTTCCAAAAAAATTGATTTAATTTTTATACTCCATAACTTTTTCATCAGATCAGTATCACTAAGTAGATCCCAGCAGACTCAGCTAAACACAGATCTGACCGGATACCTGCAAAAGAATTGTCTCGGAGATGTCTGTATATTGAATGCCACAGAGTGGGTTAGAGAACATGCTTCTGGCTATATCAGCAGAGACACCACACCTTCCCCTGCTCCAGGAAGTACATTCCAGCCAGTTGATCTCATTCTCACAAGACTGTGGATCTATAGCCATCACATCTACAACAAGTGTAAAAGAAAGAATATTCTAGAGTGGGCAAAGGAGCTTTCCCTATCTGGATTTAGCATGCCGGGGAAACCTGGTGTTGTTTGTGTGGAAGGCCCACAAAGTGCCTGTGAAGAATTCTGGTCAAGGTTTGCTTTCACAAATGTTGTATACTGTGTCAATAATTTTAGTAGTAAAGAAGATACTAGAGATGTGGAAATTAGTATGTCCCTGGGGTTGTACCTTATAGGGATTCAGTCTCGAGTCAGTGGATAAAACAGAACTCACATATGATCAGCATCACCCCCTTCCCTGACATGGTGCACATAGATGTTCTGTGTATAGCTGTTTAATTGAGCCCCTGTCCAAGATACTATGATCCCCTCCATTTCCATGGATCGGATTCTTAGTGATGTGATAAGCTGTGCATATCCTGTGAAACAAACAGGTTTCTAATCTTCTCGTTTCTGTACTGACATCCTGAATGAGTTCCTAAGAAGTCCCTTTGGGAGTTTGAGATACAGCAATGTCCACATTTCTAAAATGTTGATATGAAGCAGTAGCAATAAATGAGTTTGGGGATAGGATCATGACCACCATCATATTGAATTAAAATAAATCCCTGTGAGATAAAAGTAAATTTCTTTACTTCTGGGAAAAGGCGTTGAAAAGTCTGTTTTATAACTTCTATTTTCAATGCTCTAGAAACAAAACACATTTTGAATATGTCTACTTTGAAAATTTCTTTTCAGACTCAGAAAATTAAACTGGAAGAGAATTTTAATTCGCCATCGAGAAGACATTCCTTTTGATGGTACAAATGACAAAATAGAAAGACAAAGAAAATTTTCAGGTTTTGAAGAAAAAGTGTTCAATGTTAATGGAGCCAGAGGAAACCACATGGACTTTGGTCAGCTGTATCAGTTTTTAAACGCCAAAGGATGTGCGGATGTTTTCCAGATGTTCTTTGGTGTGGAAGGACAGTGACTGGGCAAAGGAGCATTGAAAGTATTTTGTCACTGTTGGCCTTTTGATTTTTCCCCCGATCTTTCTTGAAAGATGAAGTAATTTGGGGCACCTGGGCGCTTAGTCGGTTAAGCGTCTGACTTTGGCTCCGGTCATGATCTCCAGGTCCTGGGATGGGGCACTGCTGTCAGGCTTCCACTCTCTCTGCCCCTCCCCCAACTCATGTGCTCTCTTTCAATCTCTCTCTCTCAAATGAATAAATAAAATCTTTTAAAAATAAATAAATTTAAAAAATAAAAATGGATTTAAGATATCAAAAGAGAGAAGAACAAGTTAGATTGTCCTGCCTGCACTGTATAATGTAAAAGACAATAAAAGCTATAAGAGGGGGAGGGGCGCCTGGGTGGCTCAGTCATTAAGCATCTGCCTTCCTCTCAGGTCATGATCCCAGGGTCCTGGGATCGAGCCCCACATCGGCTCCCTGCTCCGTGGGAAGCCTGCTTCTCCCTCTCCCACTCCCCCTGCTTGTGTTCCCTCTCTCGCTATGTCTCTGTCTGTCAAATAAATAAAATCTTAAAAAAAAAAAAAAAAGCTATAAGAGGGGAGCCTGAGTGGCTCAGTCTTTTAAGCGTCCAACTCTTGATTATGGCTCAGGTCATGGTCTCACAGTGGTGGGATCTGGTCTCAGTTGGGCTCTGAGCTTGGCAGCGAGTCTGCTTGGGATTCCCTCTCTCCCTCTCCATCTGTCCCTCCTCTCTCTCTCAAATAAATAAATCTAAAAAAAAAAAAAAAAAACTATAAGAAACTGTAGTTAAGGGCAACTGGGTGGCTCAGTCCATTAAGCATCTGCCTTCAGCTCAGGTCATGATCCCAAGGTCCTGGGATCAAGCCCCACATCTCCCTCTGCCCACCCCCCCACCACCACCAGCTTGTGCTCTCTCTCGCTCACTCTCAAATAAATAAAATGTTTTAAAAAAGGAAAAGAAACCGTAGTTAAATGTTAGGAAACATAGCTTTCTTAGATTATTACCAATGATTACATATTTTATATATAAACATCCCTATTAGGTAAAATTGACCAGTATGATTGCACATACATTTATTCCACAATGACAATCTGTCAGTGTATTAATTTGATATATATCTTGAACTGGAATCATCTACAAAGAAATAATAATAAATTCTGAAAAGAAACTATGAGTCCCAAATCAAACTATGGTTAAAAATTAAGAGGATTATTAGAAAACAAAAGTGTGGGCAGGAAACAGTGGCCATATGTCCACTTTTATTTGTAAAAGTAATTCCTGTACAAACTTTTTTTTAAGATTTTATTTATTTGAGAGAGAGAGAGAGCGCGCACCAGGGGGGGGGGGGGGGGGCAGAGGGAGAGGAAGAGGCCGACTCCCTGCTGAACAGGCAGCCCAATGTAGGACTCCAGGATCATGACCTGAGTCAAAGGCAGATGCTTAACCGACTGAGCCACCCAGGTGCCCCAAACAATTCTTAAGTAAAATTTTTAAAAATATTGTAAATTGTAAAATTAATCCAATAAATCCAAATTAGTTGAACTTGGACTAACAAAGTCAAAAGCCACTGTTGTCATTTGCACATTAATTTGATAAACTGAATTTTAAAACAAAATTACATCTGCTGTGCAAAACTGATGATCACTTTGAGCACTAATATAAAAACTTAGCTTTTTTTTTTTTAGAAAGCTATATAATAAGATATTAGAGAAACCCAACAGAATATGTCGTTTGTGGACCTCCATAAAGACTGCAAGGCAGCTACGAGTTTATGGCATTTAAGGACTGATGCACTTGGTACTTCCAGTCACCTACCCCCTGCCACGATTACAACTATTTAGAACCATCTGAGCCCATAAAAATTCCGCAAAGGGGCACTGTGAGCCTTCCGGTTAAACACAATTTAGCAATCTGCTCCCATCAGGACGGGGGAGGGATGTGGGCCTTAATATCTTTTGCCATCTCCCCCCCCCCCAATATCAAAGGCAGAACTCTTCAAGGAGCAGAGCAGATTCCAGCTCAGCATGAAAGGGGGTGACTGGCTACCTGCTGACACCCGGCTCCCCAGAGGCTTTCAAGTGCTCCGGGGCTTTGACTGACACTTTGGCCTTCCCCAGCCCCCGCAGCTTGAGCGCACGCGAGGGCTCGCACCGGGCGCAGCTGGGAGGGACCTAACGAGGCTTAGCGCAGGTGCCGCACCTTCACCGACTTGCCCTGGAACTACTAGCCCGGGTTGGGGGCGTTGTGAATGTGGGAGCAGGTGGGCAGAGGCTTTTGACGCGGGGCTCTAGTCCTAGACTGCGGACTTGCCCTTCAAGTAGGGATCTCTCAGCTGGACGGTGGCGGCTTTGCTGCCAGATGGCCTTTTTCTTTTTTTTTTAACCGCTCATTATCTTTTGGGGAAAAGGCTTCGATATGCATTCTTTTGGGATTTCCCAGATGCTGCTATAGCGGGAGAATTGGTGGAATTCTGCTCCCTGAAATTCTGGTGGTGCAGTCCAGGACCGCCGTGTCTCCAGATTTTAACCAGGGAATTATCTAAGTGGAGGCTAATTTTTTCCTTCCAGGGGCGTTTGGCGTTTTGGATTTTGTGAATCTCTTCTTTCTCCAGCCCCCCGCCCCCATGTATGTAATACATTTTTTATTAGAAAAGATGATTATTATAGGAAATGTAGAACTAACTGGATTTAAAACCCACCCACAAATCCGCCCCCAAGAAGATAATACTAAATTTTGGTTTTACGTTTTATTTTCTAGTATATTATTTTTACTTATGGGTATATGTGATATTAAGTGATATGTGATATTCAGTTGAATGAATGCAGCATTTTAGTTAGTTCTGGAAATTCTTACCCACTTCAGTTTTGTTATTAAAGATATCAAGTACCTGTATTTGTCCTAAGAGTCCTTTTTATGAATCTCCTTGAAGATTAAACACGTTCACAAGAGGATAAGAACAAAACTATAAATGACAAAAGACTCAAAAATAGACATGGTTAAAGATCTGATGACAGTTCATTATAATGTACCTGACAAGGAAATCTGGTTATTTCTGTGACACATAACACCTCAATAATCAGAATATTGAGTGATGACCTTATACCAGAAGGTAACATACCAAATAAACATGCCTAATTGGTCAAAGAGACGTCATTTATGATTTAAATCTTGGGGAAGTTTGTTAAAACCTTAGAAAGTTTTAAAGCACTTGCCTAAATAGGATTACAGATCGTTAAAGACCTGATAAAGACAAAACATAGACACTGGTTTTCCAGGCAGACAAAAGAAAAAAACCCTTTGTTTACATTTTTCTTATCAAGAGCAGACCAACAATCTAAGAAAATTTAGTGTTTTTAAGAGAAAGAAAGCACAATTTCAATCTTATACGAGTGTACTTTTAAAATCCACTCATTTGGGGGCACCTGGGTGGCTCAGTTGGTTAAGCGGCTGCCTTTGGCTCAGGTCGTGATCCCAGGGGTCCTGGGATGGAGCCCTGCATCTGGCTCCTTGCTCAGTAGAGAGCCTGCTTCTCCCTTTCCCTCTGCCTGCCTGCCATTCCCACTGCTTGTGCTCCCTCTCACTCTCTCTCTCTCTCTGTGTCAAATAAATAAAATCTTTTAAATAAATAAATAATACATACATACATAAAATCCATTCACTTCAGCTTTAGTCCACCCTGATGGCATATAAAATTCCTTTACAAAGATTTCCTTTCACAAACCTTCTACAACTTTCTTTTGCATTCAGATTTTGTCTCAAGCCATTTTTCACCAAACAACCGGTATCATTTTAAGACAAAATTTCTTTCTTTTGCCTTCAACAAAAAATGTATTTCCATTCATTATATCTTTTATTAAGATTGATTTTATTTATTTATTTATTTACTAGAGAGAGAGAGAAAGAGAGAGCATGAGTGGGGAGAGAGGTAGAGGGGTAGGGAGAAGCAGACTCCCTGCTGAGCAGGGAGCCTGACATGGGGTTCAATCCCAAGACCCTGAGATCATGACCTAAGCTGAAAGCAGACACTTGACTGACCAAGCCACCCAGACACCCCCTTATATCTTTCTTATATATCTCCTACTTTCCTACATGTAGAGTTGCTTCCCTTATTTTCATCAGTTTTAATTACATTTAGCAGAATTTTAACTCTTAGAAAACTTAGTCTCTTAGTGAAAACTAAGTAGTAACCAATTGTGAACTGTTACACCAGAATTCTTTCAATGGCAAATTTATGAATCAATTAAGCACAAAGCATGCTTATCAACAAACTCAAATATCCTTAGTTTCTCCACAATAAGAAGCCAACAAACCTACATTCACTAATCAATGCTTTAGCACTCCTTTCTATTTGGAAAAAACCTAGATATCCGATGAATTCAATCCCAAACATCATCCAAGCAAAACTTTAAAGTTTTAGGCTGCCAAAGACTATCTTAACAATTACCCATGAAAACCTTGAGATGGACAAAATTAACCATCATATTAAGTCATCTTTTTGCTGACAAATTGCAACAGAGATAACACAAGCTTATTTGACCTTTAGTAAACCTTGGTAGAATAAAAAGTTTCATATTTAATGCTGAGAACTCTAAAGACATGTCTATCTTAATTAAACCAACAAACTTAAATTAGTTTAAATAACGAATTACGTTCCACGTGGATCCCCTTAAGAGTCAATCAATTTGTTTCCCATCGTTAATTTTTGCCTGGGGCACCAGTGCGGAAATCTGAAGTGGGCAGGGTTAGGTCCAATAGGGTGCTCTTTGCTCCTTGACAGCAAGGATAGGAGGAGGAGCCAATGGTGCCAGAGGCACTGAGGATGGTATAGGAAACAGTTACGCAGGCTGCACCAAAGGTGGTGCAGAAACAGGAGGGGGGGAGGGGAAGGCAGAAGAGATGAGGTGCTACCAGGAAGGCTGGAGGCAGATAAGAGTCCAGAGGGCAGAGAAAGAGGTCTCTTGGTCTTAAAGCTCATCCACTTGGACAGATGAAAAGACAGGTTGAAATGATGGCTGAAACCAAGTTTGCACTGCAGTTCAGAGTCTAGATGAGAAGATTCAGCCCCACATTGGACACCAAAATGATGTGGTTTGGAGTGGTGGGATTCAGAGCCCATGGTCAAGAAAGAATTCTTGAGACACCTTTGGTGCAAAATGGTGGCTTTATTAAAGCACAGGGACAGGACCTGTGGGCAGAAAGAGCTGCTGTCCTGGGGTTGTGAGGAGTGACGGATTATATAAGATTTTCTATCCTATGGAGGGGAGGGTGATGTTAGGGCTCCAGGAAATTGAGTCTATAGGTTCCTGGAGATTGCTTTTTTTCTTGTAAATCATTAAGACAGTTGCAAACTAATGGAGACTCACGTCCTACATGACTGTGATCTCTATCAGTTAACCACTTGTTTTTTCCTTTCCTTTGTTCTTAGGCAGCCAGGAGTGCCTGAGGAATGTCACACATATACCCCAGCGTGGGGGGAGGGGGTTGCAATTTTTGTGCTGCAGTCTTACGCTTTGCCCTCAACTTGCCTTTTGCTCCCTAATCAATGAGATTGTAACCTTTTTCGGTTTTTGTTTTGTTCTGTTTTCGGTTTTGTTTTCCAATCATCAAAGCTACTGTGAGCATCCATTATGTCTTCATGTTAGATTTCCAAAAGTGGAAATTCACTCTTAAGCCCTGGATTTCTCTTGTCAAATTGCACTTATGAAAGGTTAAGAAATAAAAATTGCAATTCTGAAAATTCCTTTTCTCTAGATTTTAATCACCATTATTATTATTTTGTCTTTTTTTTAGATGAAAAATCTACATTTTATGTTATCTTCATTTGACTTTTAGAGTGGGTCAATTATATTTCCTTTGTGGTAAATGCCTATTTATGCTTTACTTATTTTTACTTAAATGGGCAGCCTTAAAATATTTATTTGTAAGCATTTTTTTAACAACAAGCACATTGGCCCCTAGGTAATGTTGCAGATTTTCCCATTTGTCTATTTGTTTTTTCTGACATAGGGAAAAAAAGCATTTTAATTTAATGTATTTAAATCCATCAATAGTTTTCTTTATGGTTTTCTTTTTTTGGAGTATCAACTGGGAAGGCTTTCTGTTGGTTCAAAACCTTGGGAGCTTCCCAGGTGTAATCTGAGAGGCCACACCTCCCCCCTCCACTGGGAGGGCAGGGAGGGAAGGAAGAGGCATGCCACTCCAGAGTACTAGGTGGCATGTGGTTTTTGTTTGTTTTGCTTTGTTTTATTTTACAGGAGACTCATAGGGGAAAATAAAGACGCTTTTGAAACAAGGGGTTTTTAGCCTTAGCCTTAAGCTGTTTCCCCTTAGAGTTGAAATATGCCAGGAGTCTTTGTTATTCTGTAGTAAGAAAAGAAGAAATCCTTTCCTCCTAAAATCTTATAAAGGTCCTTCTGTTCAGTCCAATTTGCCAACCTAGGTCACTTACCCATCCATGGACCAAGTTGACTTCCCAACTTCTGTGTTTTGGACTGACTGGATGCTTTGTCCTGAAACTAAAAATGAGTTTCTCTCTTCTAGAATCATGAGTGTAGGTGTATACCTGAACAAAATTTGTCCATTAAGTGGCAAAACTAGAGGGAGTCATCTTTGGTGGAAATTTGTTTATTGTGCAACTTAAGAATACTCTAATCTTTTTGAATATTTGCCTTTTGATATCAAAAACTTGAATTTTTGTCGCTTCGGGGAGGTAGTCATATTTCTTTGTTGCCTTTTTAAGCCATATTATGGTAATTTGGAATACATTTTCAACAACTTTCTATTAAAGAATGATAATATATTTTAAGCAGAATAACAGAAAAAATAAGCTTTATTTTTTAAAGTGAGTCCAGAAAGAAGATGCCGGATCACCTGGGTGGCTCAGTCGGTTAGGCATCTGCCTTCAGCTTGAGTCATGATCTCAGGGTCCTGGGGTCGAGCCCCGAATCAGGCTCCTTGCTCAGCAGGGAACCTGCTTCTCCCTCTCCCTCTGGCTGCCGCTCCCCCTGATTGTGCTCTCTGTCTCTCTGTCAAATAAATAAATAAAACATTTTTAAAAAATTTACTTAGTATGAATTTTATTGTGTGTGTTGGCCATGAAGATAATGCAAGCAGAATAAATCCACTATTTCAGCGTTACAAAACATAAGATCAAAGACCAATAATCAAGAAAGTCTGCTATCTAAAATTCATTAATTGTCTGATCAGAATGTTTAATAAATCTGACCCAGATAAACAAATAATTGGGATATACACACCAAAATATCATATTCTTAACTTTTTAATGCATTTACTTAGGCTTAATAGAAATATACCCAGGGTTTTATCATCTTTCTAGATTTTAATAATTTTTTTTCAAATATTCATCCACTGTTAGGCCTTTTAGTATTATAAACAGTCTTAGAAGACATGCAGCTTTCTCCTATTAGCCCCATCTTACTTCCATACCAGGTATTGTGACCTACTAATTACCTTATAGCTTGAGATGTTGACCCCTGGGAGGTGACAGTTTTAATAAACAAAGGGAACTTACATAGGAGGCTTTCTTGGGTGGCAGCAAGATGAATGAATCCCCACACCAGCCCACCAAATCTTAAAAGTTTATATAAAGAGGTTTTAACTAGGTTCAGTCACATATACTGTGCCGGTGTTCTTAACACCATATCATTACCTCAAGGCTGAATCAGTCTCCGGGAGCAAGAAAGGCAAATGGAACACACATTTCAAGGGAGGGGGGGCAGAGGGGTAGAGAGGAGCCCCCCCACTACCTGGGTCCAGCTCATGGGTCAACCAGCAGTTCTTTTCCATGACCTTCCCCAACACTTTCTGAACTCCAGGATAATTGTAAAATATATCTCTTTATATAACCTTGTAATTTCGTTTGTTTTAAAAATCTTGTGAAAGGAGTGCCTGGCTGGCTCAGTCAGTAGAACATCCGGCTTGATCTTGGGGTTGTGAGTTCAAGCCGCATGTTGGGTGTAGAGATTACTTTAAAAAAATCTTGTGAAAATGATATGCAACATTCATCCTATTTATCTATGAATATTTACCTTGTACAAAAAGGTAAAAAGATAAAACAATAAACAGTCATAATCTTGCAACCCTGTTAAAGAAATAAAACTTTACCAGTATAGTTGAACTCCGCTTGAGTTCTTTTATTACAACAATCCCTGGCAGATTAACCCCTACCCTGAAAGTATTTATCATTCCCATAAATTTCTTTGTACTTTTATGACATATATGTCTATCTCTATGCAACATCTTATGGCTTCATTTTTAATGTTCAGTCCTTAGCAGTTCATTTTAGAGTGCTGCATGAAATAGGCATTTAAATTATTTTCTCAAAAAGTAACCAGTTGTTCCAATGATATTTGTTGGACAATCCATGTTCTTCAGACGTTTGAGATGCTACTCTTATCAGAGCCTGAAGGTGGGCTTCTGGATGTGCCTTTCTATTTCACTATTTATTCCTAAACAACACTGTTTGGATTGTTATGGCAATATCTCACGTTTTAAAGTTTGTTAGATGAATCATTTTTTTCTGTTTGCTTTTCAAAATATTTGTAGCTATTCTTCATGTGTATCCTTTCAAATGAGCTTTTGAGATAGTTTTGTGATACTTAAAAACAAAATCTTGGGGCACCTGGGTGGCTCAGTCAGTTAGTTAAGCCTCTGCCTTTGGCTCAGGGCATGGTCCTGGAGTCCTGGGATCAAGCCCTGCGTCTGGGGTCAGTCTGCTTCTCCCTCTCCCTCTGCCCCTCCCCACTCATGCTCTCTCATTCTTTCTCAAATAAATAAAATCTTTAGAAAAAATCTTACCAGGAATTTGATTGGGAATACATTAGATTTATACGCATATTTTTTGAGATTGACACCTTTTAACTTTTGTGATTTTTTTCATCATCTATTTATGACTCTGATTAAATTTTTGTAGCCTTTTTCCTCTTGGTACTGCTCTTATATACTATTCTTAAATTTTTAAGTATTTTGGATTTAATAATTATCTTCAATTAAGTCTTTTATTTTAGAACTCATTTATTATAACTTCAAAATTGATATTACTGCCTGATTGAACAAATTCCTCTCAGCATTATTTACTAAAAACATCCTTTGATTCTTCCTTTACTCTCTCAGACATACTTTCAAATCATATTTTTGAAGTTCATTAAGACTTTTGGTTGCATTAAATTATACATATTTTGATTAGAATGGACATAATACTAATAACTAATATGTATTAAATGCTTATCAGGTTTTGTGCAAAATCCTTTCCAAGGACAATCTCTTTACAGCAATCCTTTTGATAAATATACTTTACACACAATAAAACTGAGGATCAGAGCAGTTAAGTAAAACGTACAAATTTGCAGTTAGTAAGTTGAGGACCTGGACTAGAAAGTCAGCATGAACCCAGAACCTGCCTTCTGAAGAGCTAACATATAGTCCCTTGTCATTTCCCCATTATTTCACTTTTCTGTCCAGAAACAAAAGATATCTTTCCATAAAGCTTTTATGCTCCTCAGTACATTTTTTGTATTTTTTTTCATATAGGATATAAATTTTATTATTTTATTCTTGTTGATATATATTTTATTGCTACTTAGAATATCATCTTTTTTCATTATATTTTCTGTTATTGTTAGTCAAATCAATACCTTTATTATATTGGATATTTATTTAATATCTGACTATCTTTGTAAAGTATTTTATTCTTTTAAATATTTCTTTTATTAACACTCTTGTGTTTTTCAAGTAGACAATCACAATATGCCAATAATACTCCAGTGGCCTACTTTCCAATATTTACATTACTTATTTGTTTTTGATATATTTTTGTAGTACCTGGAACTACAGAACAACGATCAAGAATGCTGGTAATTGAAAAAAAAAAAAAAAAAAAAAGAATGCTGGTAATTGAATGCTGTTTTTTCCCCTAAATTTACTGCTAATACTTATTATTTATTCAATAACTATTTACCCACTCTGGAATGGATAAAACTGGACCCAGTCCTCATCAAATTTTAATTCTGGTTGGAGAGAAAGACATTTGACAACCATTGAGACTGCTATTTATTTTCAATTTTTGTAAGTAGAACAATCCATGAGAATGCATACAGCAGAATCTGACCCAGCTGAACATGGGAAGAGCATGGGGTTTGGAGAGAGGGAGTGGCAAAGAAATTTTCACCCCAAAAGAATAGCCTTAGTGAAGATCCTGAAGAGCCTGTGACACATTTGGGGTGCCTGGGTGGCTCAGTCAGTGGTTAAGCATCTGCATTCAGCTCAGGTCATGATCCCGGGGTCCTGGGATCAAGCCCCCCATTGAGCCCTGCATCAGGCTCCCTGCTCAGTGGGGAGCCTACTTGTCCCTCTCCCTCTGCTGTTGCCCCTGCTTGTGCTCTCTGTCTCTCTTTCAAATAAATAAATAAATAATAAATAAATAAATAAATAAAAATAAATAAATCTTTTTTTAAAAAGTAGCTCATGTTTGGCAAGTAATGAACAGAATGGCATGACAGCTTGGAGGGGTGGACTAGGGCCATGTAATATATGACTTTATAGGCCATTTTTAAATTAAATACTCCTCTGGCTGTAGCATGTATCCTAGATTGAAGGTGGAATGCATATTTGCAAATCAATGAGGAGGCTATTGCCAAAGAATGATTCTTGGCTTAGCCGGTGGAGATGGAGATGGAGATTGAAATGTGGATACATTTGGTGGTGCCTGGGTGGCTCAGTTGATTGGGTGTCCCACTCTTGGTTTCTACTCAGGTCATGATCTCATGGGTCGTGATCTCACGGATCTCATGATCTCTGGGCATCGGGTTCTGTGCTCAGCGGGGAGTCTGCTTGAGGATTCTCTCCCTCCATCCTTCTCTTACTCTCTCTCTCTCTCTCAGAAATGAATAAATAAATCTTTTTTTAAAAAAGAAATGTGGATACATTTGGAAGATATTTAGGAGGTTAAGTTGTTAGGATTTGAGAATTTATTGAATAGAGGTACAAGGGAGACAGTGATAGGAAGGTTTATTCTCACAAGTGTGGCTTGTGGAGGTGAATTTATTGTGGTGCATTTTACCAAGATACACAATATAAGACAACCAAGTTTGGGGGTAAAATAATTCCATTTTGATGAATTTGAATTTGAGTGCCCAAAATACATTCAAATTAAGCCTTCTTTTTTTTTTTTTTAAAGATTTTTTATTTATTCATTTGAGACACAGAGATACGGAGAGAGAGAGAGCATGAGGGGGGGGGGGGGGAGGGGGGGAGAGAGGGAGAGGGAGAAGCAGGCTCCCTGCTGAGCAGAAAGCCCGATGCGGGGCCTGATCCCAGGACCCTGGAATCATGACCTGAGCCGAAGGCAGATGCCTAACCATCTGAGCCACCCAGGCGTCCCTCAAATTAAGCTCTAATAGAAATTGTCTACATAGGTCTTTATTGTAAAAAGGTCTGGACTGCATATAAATTTAGGCAAAAAGCTGTGAATATGGATGAAATTGCATAGGCAGAAACTATGGATGAAGAGAGCAAATGGCCTGAACCGAATCCTGCCGAATAATGGACTCCAATATTCAATATTTGAAAACTCCATAGAAGCAAATGAGTCACCAAAGAAAACCAAAGAAAGGAAAATTAGGAGGAACAGTCTGAAAGTATGGTATCAGAGTAGTGTAGAGAGTATTTTATAGGTACATTCACATTTCTGCCCCTACCCCTTACTCCACTGGATTTTTTGAAGCAAATCTCAGACATTGTTATCTTTTTGTGTACAAGCTTCAATGTGTATCTTTAAAAGACAAAGACTCCTTTTTTTAACATAGCCAAAATACCTTTGTCACACCCCCAAAATTATTAACAACCATTCTTTAATGTCACCAAATATCCAATATATCTCAGAATTTTTTTTAACAGTTTGTTTGAATTATGATAAAAACAAGAGCCACACTTGCATTTGGTTGATATGTCTGTTTAGTCTCTTTCAATCGGTCCCCTTTCTCTTCCTTCTCTTCCCTCTCCTCCTGCTCGTCCTTCAGCATATTTATAAAACTGATTGCTTGTCTCGTAGACTTTCCCAAATTCTAGATTTTGTTGATTGTCACTGTTCTTTAATAGCACCCCTTGCTACGAGGTTTGCCATTGTTTCTAGACCTTTTCAGGAGACAAAGATGGAAAATACTATTAAAAAACATATGTATACACATGCACATAGGAGTTCATACTATTTTTTTTATTTCAAATTTATAAATTTTATTTTAAACCTTTTTTTTTTAAATTAAGCTCTACACCTAACATGGGGCTTGAGCTCACAACTCTAAGATCAAGAGTGTCATGCTCTACCAACTGAGCAAGCCAGGCACCCCTATCTTAAACCTTTTTGATTTTATATCTCTTTTCTTAGTTCCTAACGGCATTAACATAATTACATATTTGCTTTTTAAATCAAATATGAATTTAGGTAAAAACTCATCTTTTTTCATGTAGACTTCTATGAGTTTTGACAAATGCTTATAGTTGTGACCATTACCTCAATCAAGATACAGAATATTTTCATCACCCCCCCAAAATTCTGTGTACCTTTATAATAATTACATATTTGATTTGATTTCAGAATAATAGTACTGATATTATTATGATATTATAATTATTGAAAATAGCTTAAGAATTTTTTGCAGTTCGTTTGTAAGATATATTCCACACAGATATACAGTCTAAATGAATGTGCCCTAGAGTTCACTGAAATAATTCCTCTTTGTGTTACAAAGCCATCAACTTTACTGATGTACAAGTGTATTTGTTTCATTTTGCTTTTCTTTTTTAGGGAGAGTTTTAGGGAGAGAATTTATTTTTATTGCTAAAATCATGTGAAATATTTACTTGATTCTGAATTCCAGTCTACAGTATAAGCTATATTCAGAGAAGTCTAGAGCTCAGAGGAAGTGTCCCATGGAGCTAGGAATCAGCCCTCTGAGGGGGATGTTCCTGCCTGGCTGCTCAGTTACTGGTACCCCTGAGGTGCACAATAAGGGTGACTGATGATTGAAAAAAAGATGCAGAGTGAAACCGACTGCCACCTAAACGAACTGATGCTGCCAGGGCAAAGCACCACTGCTGGGATGATGCTAAGGGAATGGAGCAAGTCACTTCTCCTTCTTGTCTCACTCTCCTTCTAGTCCCCACTGTGGATGGAACCTAACAGGAAGCCAGTTGAATAAAGGAGAAAGAGTTTGCAGAGTCTCAGTATCATGGAGTTGAGTATAAAGGGGTGAGGATGTGGACATGAGAGACAGTAAGTAGCAATGTGTGCTTATGTTTCTCTAGTGTCATTGAGAATCAAAATCACTTAGTACAAGATCTGTACATTTCAAATTTTACTAGACTTTTCTAAAAACCACACTTAACAATTTTGATACAAAAAAGAGGGAGGGGATTTAGAGAATATTGCCTAGAGCACTACTTCTCAAATTTTAACAACACCTAGGAATCTTGTTAAAAATGCAGAATCTGGGGTGCCTGGGTGGCTCAGTCGGTTAAGCTTCTGACTCTTGATCTCAGCTCAGGTCTTGGTCCCTCCCCCCTTGGGCTCCACGCTGGGCATGGAGCCTACTTTTTTAAAAATGCAGACTCTGATTCAATAGTCCTAAGGTGGCCCCGACAGTCTGCATTTTTTTTTTTTTTTTTTTTAAGATTTATTTATCTATTTGAGAGAGAGAGCACAAGCAGGAGGGGTTGAGGGAGAGAGTGAGAGAATATGAAGTCCACTCCCGCTGAGCACAGAGCCAGAGGCGGGGCTCAATTCCATGACGCCCAGATCAGGACCTGAGCTGAAATCAAGAGTTGGTGGCTTAACCAACTGCGCCACCCAGGGGCCCCTCTGCATTTCTAATAAACGCCCAGGTGATGCGAATGATTGCATTGTAGGTCAACCATTTCCCTGTTTTCACAGCCACTATCATGTAATTCTTCTGCTACCTTTATGTGAAAATGCCCTTATTACGGATCATCCCAATTGCCTACCCGCTAAGAGGGGAACAAATCCCGCTCCCAGAAAGCGGGAAAAAGACAGGATTTGAAGTCTCGGGTCTCATGCTTGGCCTCTTATTGGGCATGGATGACGTCACTCAGACAGGCGGGGCTCTAGTTGTGACGTTTCCGGCGGTGGATGGTGAAGGACGCGGCGGGAGGCGGGAGCGGAAGTGGGGGGGCAGGAGGGCCGGGTGGGTGGCGGAAGGGGAGGGCCGGGAAAGTCGCTCTAGTCGGCCCTTTTCCGGCGCGAGGAGCCGGAAGTTGTGGCCCGGCCGTGTCAACTAGGGGGCTGCGGGCTGAGAGTGCGGCTGAGACCGCGACCATGGGCGGGAAGAACAAGCAGCGGACCAAGGGGAACCTGAGGGTGAGTGTGGAGGGGACTCGGCCGGCCGGGGAGTCCTCATCTCGCAGCGGCTGGTTCTACCACGCGCGCGTCCGGAGGGCGTGTGGAGCGCGGCTGTAGGGAGGCGTGTGTTTGCGTGTCGAGTGTGACCTCTCTGTTGTGTGTGCGTCCCCCCGAACCGGGTGGGTTGTCTCTGAGCAGATTGGGGATTTGTGAGAGAAAAGATGTTCCATGCCAGAGCTGTCTCCACCCGAGCACACCTCCTACAATTTCCATTAAGGAATGGTTCAGTAACCGTTTCACCTGGAAGGTTACCTCGCCGGGCTAGCGGGGGTGGGGGTGTGTGGTACTAGGAACAAGGGAATTGGGTAGAAAGCATTTAAAGTGAGCCTGGTGTGCAGGGCATCTCGGCTCATGTCGCTCTTTTGCTCAAAAACCTGCTGGGGCTCCCCAGATTCCTCGGGGTAAAGGCCAAATCCCTTACGATGGTATACATGGTATGTGGTCAGCCTCTGGCCCCTTCCTTTCTCTGGCACCATCTTCAGCTTCCTCCTCGCTCGCTCCATCCAGCCACACTGACCTCCTCACCGAGCCTTGACCTTGCCTGGAAGGCTCCCTAAGGCTCTTCTTTTAGGCGGCTACAAATTTGCTTGAGACACCCCAGTGAGGTCTGTCATGATCGCCCTATTTTGAATTGTAGCCTCCCACTCCCTGTGCTCCTTTCCTGCTTTATTTTACTCCTGTGCCCTTAGGACTTCTCACATACTATGTAATTTACTGTCTTTCTTCATTTACTGTCTTGCTTCATTGGGATGTATTATGAAGGCAGGTGTTTTTATGAAGGCTGTTGTCCTAGGAGCCTAGAACAAGGACTAGTATATAGTAGAAGCTCACTAAATATTTTTTTAAAAGATTTTATTTATTTATTTATTTATTTATTTATTTGCGAGAGAGGGTGGGGGCACAAGCAGGGGGAGCAGCAGAGGGAGAGGGAGAAGCAGGCTCACCACTGGGCAGGGAGCCCACCACTGGGGGCTCCATCCGGGACCCTGGGATCATGACCTGAGCGGGAGGCAGATGCTTAACGACTAAGCCACCCAGGTGCCCCTAAATACTTGTTTAAAGAAGACCCGAAAGTGGATTAAACTTATCATTAGGGATGTTATAATGATATATTTTTATGGTATTAGGCTTGTTATGGCACAGTCCAATATTATGAGAGTGCATTTTTCCTGCTTCTGATCAAATTCTAGTGATATCAGTACATTTTCTTAGATCTCTCACTTGATCTGTTTTTGGCAGATAGTAGCAACTGTAATAATAGTAACTTGCCTTGTGTTGGTACTGTGTTAAGCACTTTACTTGCATTCTCATTTAATTTTAATTTTTTATTTGGACAGTTTTTTTTTATTTTTTAAAATATTCCAAACAGGATAAGTTGCAAAAATATTAGACTGACAAGCCGTATGTTTTTTACCTAGATTCATCAATTGTTAATATTTGGTCACATTTGTTTTCTTTCTCTAAATATATGTATTTTGCTGAACCATATGAGAATTAGTTGCATATATCATGACACTTAACTCCTGAGTACTTCAACATGTATATTCGAAACAAATGCCATTCTTCTTCATAACCGTGAACAGTTACAACATGCAGAAAATTTAACTTCAGTATACTACTACTGTCTAATAATAGATAACATTGTATTCAGATTTCTATATAGATGTCAATAATGATCTCTATAACTTGTTTTTAGATACAGCATTTTTAAAAACATCTAAGATACAATCAAGGAGTGATTCCATTCATTTAACCATTTAGCTCTAGGTAGTTTTCCTTTGGGGTTTTTTTCTTTTCTTTTTCTTTTGAGGGCAGTTCTTTTATGACAGGGACAATTTAGAAAAGTCTAGGGCAGTTGTTTTGCTTAATTTAGAATTGTCCAATTGTTCCTTATGGTGAGATTCAGGTTAAACAGTTTTTGATAGGAATGCTTCATAGATGTTGTACCATCATCAGTGCCTCAGGGTGCACGTGTTTGTCCCACTATTGGTGTTATTTAATCACTTGGTTAAGGTGATGTCCATTGTAAAGGTATCTTTTTCTGTTGGCTATTAACAAATAATATGGGGAGTGGTATTTTGAGACTGGGAATAATCTGTTTTCTCACAAACTTTCACCTAATGGTTTTAGCATCCTTTGATGATTCTTGCTGGAATCAATTTTAATGGTTTAAAAATTTACATTTAATTTTGACAACCCAAGTAATGGCTTAGTAACTTACTATTTTCTCATTTTAAAGATGATGGTACTGAGGCTTAGAGAAAGGGGAAGTTGCATAGTTGAGATTTGAACTTAAGAATGGCATTCTAGGGGCGCCTGGGTGGCTCAGTCGTTAAGCGTCTGCCTTCGGCTCAGGTCATGATCCCAGGGTCCTGGGATCGAGTCCCACATTGGGCTCCCTGCTCAGCGGGAAGCCTGCTTCTCCCTCTCCCACTCCCCCTGCTTGTGTTCCTACTCTCGCTATCTCTGTCTCTGTCAAATAAATAAGTAAAATCTTAAAAAAAGAAAAACCTATTTAAAAAAAAAAGAATGGCATTCTTTCGTCCAACAGACTTTGAGTACTGAATGTCATGTACTCAAAGATCATAGACAGATGTTTCTTGTTCTTGAACTATTAATTTAATGATAAACATATAAGTAAGCAAATGATTATAATATATTAAAGAATTATGATATGGGTATGAGTAGAAAGAAAATGGGAGAACAGAAAAAGAATGATAATTGACCTGAGGGAGGCAAGCATTGAAAACAAGAGTGTGTTTTGAAGGATGAGTAGGAGTTTGTCAGGCAATGAAAAGGAAGAAGAGGTTTTCAGGTGGAGAGAAAAGATTACACAAAGATCAGATTGTGAAAGGCATAGCATATTCAGAGAACTGTGACTTCACTTTGGGACTGGAACATAAGTGGTGGTAGCAAAATTGGGAGAGGAGAGGAGGAACTGTGACAAGGGAAGAATAGAGTGTAAGGAGATAAGCCTGGGAAAAGCTAAGGCCAGATGGGGAAAGACCTTGTAAGTCTTCCTGAGTTTGGCCTTTAAACTGTGTACTCAGGATTGCCACCTCTACTACTTCTAGAAGACAGGCACAAAAGAATGAAGTAGGTGTAGTGTAAGAAAATTATTTTTCAGAAATAGAATCAAGGTTCTTATTTTTGAACTGTGGGTATAAGCATTTAACACGCAGTAGAGGAAGTAACAAGAAACAGTAACTATATTTTAAACTCAAAGTAGACATTGAATAAAAGATACAATTAGTATATTTTTGAAGTAATTTGTTACTTTAAAACTGGAAGTTGGAAATCTGATACCTTTTATTCTGTATGTAGTTATCACTATCAGCTTGGATATTTCCGGTCAGTTCAGAGTTCAGCCTTGAATTCTTTGGCTTTTTTTTTTTTTTTTTAGATTTATTTATTTATTTGACAGAGAGAGAGAGAGAGAGACCACAAGCAGGTAGAGTAGCAGGTAGAGAAGCAGGCTCCCTGATGAGCAAGGAGCCCGATGTGGGGCTCCATCCAGGCCCCTGGGATCATGACCTGAGCCGAAGGCAGTTGCTTAACTGACTGAGCCACCCAGGCACCCCCTTTTGTTTTTTTAAATTACACTCCATGCCCAGCATGGAGCACAATGTGGGGCTTGAACTCACGACCCTGAGATCAAGACCTGAGCTGAGATCAAGAGTGGGATGCTTGACCGACTGAGCCACCCAGGCACCCCTTGACTCTTTTAGCTTTTAGCATTAATTTTTATATGATTTCATTATTCTGTTTTATAATAAAACTGTTTGTAAGTGATGTTATAGATAAAATTCTGATGTCCTAATATTATCATATTTAGTTTTCAGAATTGTATTATAATTCACTAATTTCCATTGTAGCTGTTTATCCATGTACCAGTATTGAGAAAGGTGAATTGAATAATGTTAGTTCATTTTAAGACAGTTCTAAAATAAAGAACCTTTTTTGAAATCAGTCTTAAATGCTACTGTTTTGAAAAAAAAAAAAAAAAAGTAATTCAGGTTATCATTTTCATTTCTGGTCACTCATTTCAGTTTAGAAAGTAGTCCAGATTATTTCCTGACAAATGAGTTTCCCAAACACGATTTTGCTAGGTATGAGCAAATCAAATCATACATTTGGGTAGCCCTTTCAACCATTCTTAGAAAGAAGTCAGAAACAGATGAATTTATTTATTTATTTATTTATTTATTTATTTATTTATTTATTTATAAAGGAACAGGTGAATTTAAATGGATTCTAATGTCATCCTGGACATTGAACTGAGGCATTTTCTTTTTTTTAAAGATTTTACTTAAAATCTTAAATAAAGAGAGTGCACGTGAGCAGGGGGACGGATGGGGGAGAGAGAGAGAGAATCTCAAGCAGACTCAGCGCTGAGCATGGAGTCCAGCACAGGGCTCAGTCACACAACCCTGAGATCATGAGCTGAGCCAAAACCAGCAGTTGGAGGCTTAACGGACTGAGCTACCCAGGCATCCCAGAGGTATTTTTCTATTAGATGACAATGAATATGTTACATTCTTTCAACAGTTTAAATATTTTTTTTTTTGTCACAACCAATCCCCTTAACTTTTTGCATTAAGAAGCTACTATATTGAGTATCCATCTAACAAACTACTGACTATGGTTCAAAGGAGTGTATCTTATACCCTGACCATTGTATTGATTTTATGTCCATAGTAATGTAATTTGTATCCATTATAGCTCAAAGAAGTTAGGGTAACTTTGGGTATGTAGAAATGAGTGTGTCTGCCCTCAAGGAACTCCTAATCTTAGAAAGAGCTATCATTAGACTTGTCCCATGGTGGTTGTTGAGTGGATGAATGAAAAGATGTAATTCAAGTGTGAATTTAATTTTATATCATTACATAGTACACATATGTGTGTATATATACTCTTTATACTAATTTGGAAATTAAAATTTTTATAAAATAGTACTTATTCTTAACCATATGTGATGCATTCTGAGTTTTAAAGTTTTATTCTATTTTTTTGAAATGCTGTCATGACCCATTAAGTTGGTAATCATGAGCCACTAATAATTGTATCCAATTTAACCAACATTGTTCTGATGTTTAGCAGACCAGGAAATAGCACTAGGATCACTATTGATAGGTTCTTGGTGATGGGAACATTGCAGTAGATGAAATCTTAGGCTAGGAAATAAAAAGTTCTCAAATAAGAGTGCCTGGGTGGCTCAGTCAGTTAAGCATCTGCCTTTGGCTGGGGTCATGATCCCAGGGTCCTGGGATCAAGTCCTGTGTCAGGCTCCCTGCTCAGCGGGGAGTCTGCTTCTCCCTCTCCCTCTGCCTCTCCTTCTGCTTGTGCTCTCACTCTCTGAAATAAATAAAATCTTTAAAAAAAAACAGTTATCAAATAAAAGCTTGTTCCTCTCTGAGAATTGTCAAGGACAAGAACTCAAAGTTAAATTTTGAACACTTCCTGGACTCTGACTTTTTTTCTCTCAACTTTCTTATCAGCCTTCAAACAGTGGCCGAGCTGCAGAACTGCTTGCCAAAGAACAGGGAACGGTGCCTGGATTTATTGGTTTTGGAACATCTCAGAGTGACCTAGGCTATGTTCCTGCTATTCAAGGAGCTGAAGAGATTGACAGTCTTGTAGATTCTGATTTCCGAATGGTGCTGCGGAAACTTTCTAAGAAAGATGTCACGACAAAATTAAAAGCAAGTTTTATGTTTTTCATAAAAATGATCGAGAAAATCCTTTTGTTAGAATAAAATGTCATTGGTATATTTTATGTAAAGAAAAATGAGCAATCGTTTATCACTAATAAGTTCTTTTACAATTGTACTTTTTTCTGACACATAGACTTAAGCTTAGTTTTTACCTTTTATTTTCTGGGCTATAAATTAGTTTGTTGTTCTGCACTTACTTGAACCACTTTGGAATTCTGGGTGTATGGTTTTTCCCATTAGAGAATGTAATTTTGACCCTATAGTATTAAATGGAGTTTTTGTTTGTATACATTTTATTAAAAAAAAAAATGAGAAGTTTCTATTATAGTATGTTGTGAAGGAACTCTTCAAATTAGTCCCATATGGCATAAACAGAAGCAGTGTATTCTCCCATTATATAAAATAGACTAAGCTTCTAGAACAGAATAAATATAATCAATAGATAATATTGTGGCTGTTGATCCTTAGTAATGTTGCTAATTTATTTTTAGGCTATGCAGGAATTTGGAACCATGTGTACAGAGAGAGACACAGAAATTGTAAAAGGAGTCCTTCCATACTGGCCAAGAATTTTCTGCAAAATTTCACTTGTAAGTATTAAAAAACTTATACTAGTTTTTTGTTGTCGTTGTTATACAGTTTTTGATTGAAGTCATGGGGACTGTTACATTTATATGATTCATTTTTGGTGAGGATTATAAAATGTTACGTTAGTATTATGCAGATTGGATCATGTTAGTTGTATAAAGTGTATTGGGAGTCTGTTTTCAGAAATTAGGTAATTACTAGAGAATTACCTAGATACTTTCTAGTCATAGTAAAATTTGACAGTTTAATTTCTTTGCATGTTTGCTGCAAAAGAGTGAGTGTGAATTTGAGTCTATCTTGAATAGTTTTTATCTCATTGCAAGAAGGGGCAAAGGAAAAATTAATGAAATTTCTCACAATTTTTAAACTTAATAATTTTAGTTTAGCTCTGCCTATAGGTGAATTCTTATTAATGGGTCATCATAGCATATCCAGAAATGTCTGTATTTGTATTTTTATGGGCTGGAGCTATTTTAAACCATGTTATATTTTTACTAGGATCATGATCGCCGGGTTCGAGAAGCCACACAGCAGGCTTTTGAAAAACTTATCCTTAAAGTGAAGAAACACTTGGCTCCTTATTTAAAAAGTTTAATGGGCTATTGGCTAATGGCTCAGTGTGATACTTACACACCAGCTGCATGTGCAGCAAAAGATGCCTTTGAAGCAGCTTTCCCTCCAAGCAAGCAACCTGAAGCCATAGCATTTTGTAAGGATGAAATTACAAGTGTAAGTTCTTGGAACTGTTCTCTATTTTTTTCCTCAAGTATTTAAGGGATATAAGGCATATTATAATGATAGCTCTTTTACCTGGCCTTGTGAAGGAATAAGTAAGTGGTGTTTAACAAAATTGACCATTTTTGATTTTTAACATAAGTAACATTTTGGATTGAATCTTTCTAAGTTATTTAAATTTTTCATCTTTAATTTATAAATATTGTAGTACCTAAAAGATTTGGGTTTATGCTTTATGTTACAAAATCTGAAGAAAGAATACATCTAAAAAATAAATCTAAGTTTATTTTCCCCATATTTCCATATCAGTACATGTATACAGATCTACTTCATTCTTTTTGTTGACTTTCTGATATGGATGTACAACAGTTTATTTAACTCCTTTTATATTAATAAACATTTGGGGTTTTCCCTCAGTTTTTTATTATAACAAATACTGCTTCAGTGAACATTCTTGAATAGATCTCTTCATACCCTGTGGAGTGATAGTAAAATTTATAGTAACCATATGTTGAGTCAGAGGATAAGAACATTTAAAATTTTTATAGATGGTGATAAATTGCCCTTCAGAAGTCTATATAAATAAGCTTACCTATCTGATCTTTCCACCTAATACCTCTCCTACACACACACGTGCCCCCATTTAAGTTCTTGGTTCTTCCATTCTTTATTTTTCAGGTTTACCAAGTTTGTTTTTCTAGGGATGGGGTTTGTAGCTTTAATCATATTCTCAAAGGGAGTTGTCTAACCCAAGAATCATTGGTTTATTTAACATATCAAGTATTAAGTGTTGTGAGAGTGAAGTGTGATGAGTTGGAACACTAGGAATTTTAGAAAATGGATTTTGAGATAACTAATTTGGCTATTCAGGTTTTCATTTGGTTGGTTTTTTGTTCTTGGCTTTGTTATGGATGGGTAACTGATCATTGAATATGTGGATTATTTCCTTCATTATTCTCCCTTTACTTGGTTATGTCACAGTTCTTACAGGTACTGAGTTTGAACTTTCCCAAGTTCAAAACCAATTTTGTAGAGAGGAGTTAGGCAAATGAAGACCAAAATGTCAGATTTATAGTTATTACATTATACTGTCTGTAAGAACATAGGCTCCAGGTCATACACACAGTGGGTTCTAGTCCCACTGTGCCATTAGTTTTGCATGTGACCTTGGGCAAGTTTCTGTGCCTCTATTTCTTCATCTATTAAAGTGGAAATTGTACTTTGAGTAGTTGTGAGGATTAATTTAGTCAATGGATGAAATGTATTCAAAGCAATACCTAGCATGTGGAAAAGCTAAGTAAATGTTACCTATTGTTATTGCCGATAAAAGGGGTCCTAGAACAGTGGGTTCCCTAGTCTGCACCCTGGAAGTAGGCAGACTTACCCACTTTGAACGGAACCTTAGACATTTCTCCATGATGAAGCAGAGCACAACATGTGGTCTCCTCTATGAGCTGGGAGGCGCTCAAAAAGAGGGGAGAGGAAAACAACCTAATTTCTCTTCCAAACTTACTCATCGGGAATTCTACTTCACTGCTGTGTACAAGAGGAATGGAGGAGCAAGAGACCAGGAGTATTTAAGGGGAAATTCCTCTTGACAGGTATTGGAGATGTTCAGAAGAAGTACCCTCTCCTTTTTACCCCAAAAGCAGTCAACCTTGGGGATTGATAGGGAAAGAAAAATAGGTAAAATTCAAATCTTTTAGTTTTGCTGCTTTATTTGCTACTTTTTTGGGGAAGGGGTAAAAACTTTTAGGTCAGATAAGGTTTATGTTCTAACTGTTCACCATTGACAGTTCAATAAAATCTCAAGGTTATGGAATTTCCCCACCCCCCCCATAGGTGCTGCAGGATCATCTTATAAAAGAAACACCTGATACACTCAGTGACCCACAGTAAGTTATGTTCTATCTATATAACTCATGTTAAGAATTTGTTTCGCTCATAGGTAATAAGACGATCATTTCAAGGTCACATTTTTTAAAAAGGGATTGTAAAAGTAGAGATGAAAATACTTAATATAATACTATATGCCAGGTGCTGTTTTAAGTGTTTTTACTTGCAAGTTGTCCTGCTGTTTAATTTGAATTATCTGGGAGTTACGTGTTTTGTTCTTTTACAAAGAAATATTTTTATGTTTTTCCCACATTTACCTTTTGATAGTCCTAGCAGGAATCATTTTAAGGTCTGGTTGAAATAGTGAAGAACTATGAATAGTTCTGTTGAAAGAGTAGTAAAATGTCACATTTACTTTTATGTACAAATAAAACTATGAGAAGTTCATAATGGAAAGTAATCTTAGATGCACTGATACCCATTTCCTAGAATCATCTTGCTACTGAGAGCAATATATTTGCACACTTTTTTCAAGTCACAGCTTTTCATCTACTTTCACCTTGTATTAGTTGAAAAATATGTGATTAAAATTCTGTGTATGTTCATATTTTAAGGGAGGAGGGTTGGCACAGGGAGGTAGAATGTAGAAATAAAGCAACTTCAGTAGATATTTAATGATAAAACATTTAAAATAGAAGTGCCAAATATGCAGTTTGGCTTATTTTCAATCCTTATGTATATTTATTTTCTTTTCACATCAAGAACGGTTGCAGAGGAAGAAAGAGAAGCTAAATTCTATCGGGTTGTAACTTGTTCCTTATTGGCCTTAAAAAAATTGCTTTGCCTCTTACCTGATAATGAGCTTGATTCTCTGGAGGAGAAATTTAAGTCTCTTTTATCACAGAATAAGTTTTGGAAATATGGAAAACACAGTATACCTCAGGTATCTTAATCTTTTATTGTAAACATTTCTGTGATTCCTTTTTTTCCACTCTGATATTGTTAGTTTATATTTTTGCTTTATGCTTATTATTTATGTTTAAAACTCAGTGAACACATCTTTGTGGTTGGACTGAATTCCTCTTTTACTTCAATGTTATTGTATTTTCACTTTTTTATTTAGTTATTTAGACCTCAAGTTCAGAGTTATATTACACTCCTCTGTTCATTGTGCTTTAAAATTGTTGCTTTGTGTGAGGCTCTTCTAACTTAATGCATTTTTTCTCTTTTGTCTCTGCTTCCCTTTTCATCCTCCACTTCTACCACCTAACCATTCTAAATGTGCTTAGTGTATGTCCTTTTGTATGTAAAGTTGATACTTGTTATTCATGGTAATTAGGTTATATGAAGAACCCGCAAACATTGAATTAGTGAATACTGAAGCATTGCTCCTAGGCAAATACAAGATTAGGTGTCTGCGAGTCTTTGGTCACAACATTTTTCTCGGTCAATATATAACCTTGTTTTATGTATGTTTGTTTAAAGACATCTTAATATATGCTGATTAAAAGAACAAAGCTGGAGGGTTTCCAAATTTATTACAATATTAATATTTGCTGATTCATTAACATTGAACTCCTGGACAATAGCACTAGAAGTCATGCCTGAATGAAGCTTATCTAATATGCATTTTCTCTGTTAGGCACATCATAGCCCTTTTGCATGTATTTTTAATTCAAATAAATGATATTATACTATATTTCGTTCCATTTATTTTTTACTTAGTACTTTTTAAGTACTGGGTGGCTCAGTTGGTTAAGCGTCTTAACTCTTGATTTTGGCTCAGGTCATGATCTCAAGGTTGTGAGATTGAGCCTTCATTGGGCTCCACTCTAAGCATGGAGCCTGCTTAAGATTCTCTCTCTCTGAAAAGAAAGAAATCAAAAGTACTAAAATACTTTAAATCTATCATGTTCTTATATGTATATTTGGTCCGTGCCTTCTAACTGCTCTGTAGTACTCAGAATTGCATTCCTTCCATTTTACCGTCCCCCCCCCCCCCCCCCCCTTTCTCCCCTCTTAGCCCCCCCCTTTCCCCCCACCCCCCCCCCCTCCCCAAAAGCCGGCAGCAAACATTTTTTTTCCATATCCCTTCAAACCTCCAAGAATTTCTTTTTTTTTTTTTTTTAAGATTTTGTTTATCTGACAGAGAGAGACACAGCGAGAGAGGAAACACAAGCAGGGGGAGTGGGAGAGGGAGAAGCAGGCCTCCCGTGGAGCAGGGAGCCCAATGTGGGACTCGATCCCAGGACCCTGGGATCATGATCCAAGCCCGAAGACAGACGCTCAACCACTGAGCACCGAGGTGCCCCTGCAAGGATTTCTTTTTATTTATTTGAGGGAAAGAGAGAGCATGGGTGGGGGAAGAGAGGGAGAGGGAGAAACAAATTCCCTGCTGAGTAGGGAGCCTGATATAGGGCTCAATCCCATGACCCCGGGATCATGACCTGAGCCGAAGGCAGAGTCGCCAGCTGAGCCACACAGGTGCCCCAAATTAGTTTTTTTCATAGAAGTATCCTGAAAGTTGAAAGACTGTCTTATCCTTACTCTGGCACCTTTGTCAAAATTCAGTTGACCATATATCTTGGATTTTAATTTTAGACTCATTATTCCATTTATTTATATGTTTATCCTTACACCAATACCACACTCTCTTGATTATTATTGTTTTGTAATAAATTTGGAAACCCTCCAGCTTTGTTCTTTTTAAAAAATTTTTAGGCTGTGTTAGGCCCTTTTCATCCTAAAATAGTATTTTATAATGTGTTTCATCCTGATCATGTTTATAATTTTTGGTGCTGTTGTGAAATGGGTTTTGTTTTTTGTTACATTTTTTATTACATTTTTTATTTTGTTTGTACTGATATAGGTATCCTATACTTTTGTATGTTAATTTATATTCAGCAACTCTCTCAAACTCTTGTTAGTTCTAATAGCCAGTGTTTAGATCTTTTTGAATATTTTTTATAGCCTGTTATTTTGTTATGATTATAGCTACTTATTTGGGTTACTTTCCAATTCTTTTTTTTCCTTGTCTCTTAGTATTAATTAGGTCCTGCAGTTGAGTAGAAGTGGTGATAGCTGGCATCCTTTTCTTGTTCCTGACTTTAATGAAATAGTTATAGACTCTTAATATTTTGAGTATGGGGGTGCCTGGGTGGCTCAGTCATTAAGCGTCTGCCTTCGGCACAGGTCATGATCCCAGAGTCCTGGGATCAAGCCCCACATGGGGCTCCCTGCTCTGTGGAAAGCCTGCTTCTCCCTCTCCCACTTCCTCTGCTTGTGTTCCCTTTCTCGCTGTCTCTCTCTCTCTGCCAAATAAATAAATAAAATCTTAAAAAAAAAAATTCCTTATTTAAAAAAAATATTTTGAGTATGATGCTTTCTCTAGATTTTATAAGGTTTAAAGTTTCCTTTTTATTCTTAATTTGCTGAGTATTTGTCATAAATTAATGATAAAATTTTCTTGATTGCTTTTTCTGATATGTTTAAATGATCATATAATTTTCCAGCCTAGCATTTAAGAGATAAACTTAGTCATGCTGTGTATTTATCTTTTTAAGTACACTGCTAAAATCGATTTGGTAATATTTTATATAAAATACGCAGAAATAAAGTACTTTGTGAGGTTTAATATATGTGTATATGTATTTTTTTATCCCAGAAAATATTATTATGATACTCTTTGAATCTTCATTTGGATTTACCTGCATATTTATTGCTTTGTTTGCTCTTTATTCCTTTTTTCATCCTTCCATCTGGGATCATCTGCTTTGTATGTCGAACATGTCCTTTGGATTTCTTTTTGTGTTGGTCTGCCAATGATGAAGTCTTTTTCTTTCCTCTATCAGAAGATATTTTTTTTCACTTTGATTCTTTTTTTTTTTTTTTTTTTAAGGTTTTATTTTTTCAAGTAATCTCTACACCCAATGTGGGGCTCAAAGCTACAATCCTGAGATCAAGAGTCTCATGCTCTACCGACTGAACCAGCTAGGCACCCCTTCATTCTCATTGACCTAAATTTTAACTGGGTACAGGATTAAATATTGGCAGTTGTTTTCTTGTTGATTATATTGTTCCTATTGAAGTTAGATGTCAGTCTTACTGTCCTTACTTTGAAGGTAGTTTGTCTTTTTCCTCTGGCCACTTTTAAGGTTTACTCTTTGTTTTGGTTTTTTTTTTTTTGTAGTTGCACCATTTTGTGTCTTGGTGTAGATTCCTTTTTATGTGTCCTGCTTGGGATTTGTTGGATTTCTTGAGTTTGTAGATTGGTGTATTTCATTGGCTCTACAGAATGCGTAGCTATTAACCTCTTCAGATATTTCCATTACTTCATTCTCTCCTCTTCCTTTGGGATTCTGATTAAATATATATTAAACCTTCTTTATCCTCTGTGTTTTATGTTGACCTTGGTGTTTTTCATCTTTTTTGTCTTCCCATGCTACTTGGTGGATAATTTCTTTTACTCTTTATTTCTCATGATCTTTTCTTAAACTGTGAATTGAGTTCTAATCTATCATGTATCTATTTTTCTTTCTGCCTGTTTATTTTTAGTTTAGGAATTGTGCTTCATTCTTTTTCACATCTGCTGTGCTTTTTCTGAGATCCTTTTCCTTTCAGATTTCTTTAAACTTTTGCTTCTTTAAATATAATAAGAATTGTTGATAAGGAATTTGTAACTGATAATTCTAAGATTTAAAGTCTCAGATCTCTGTGTCATCTTTTGTTTCTGCTGATAGTGGCTGATGGTTTCTTAGTTTTTGTTTGTTTGGTTGTATTTAACTTTGTGCAGCCTAGTAGCCTAGTGCATCAATAGGAATAATTTGAGGCCCCAACTGAAGGCCTCAGCCACTAGAGAGGATCTGGCTTCAGCCAAAGAAATAGAAAGTTGAATTCTTTGTGCCTTCACTTTTATGTGGTAATTCCTAATGTCCTTTCAGCCCACATACTCTACGGAAGATTTTAAAATGTTTTTTCTAGGCTTTTTAGTTTTATTAATGGGAGGGTTAGTATGAATAAACTATTAAGCTATTAAATAAAAATTTCATTGTAGCTCTACTAGGCTTTAATTTAATCCAGCTTTTCCTTTTTTGTTTTAGATCCGCTCAGCTTATTTTGAGTTAGTTTCTGCTTTGTGCCAACGTATTCCACAGTTGATGAAAGAGGAAGCATCCAAAGTGAGCCCATCTGTTCTACTTAGCATTGATGACAGTGACCCCATTGTGTGCCCAGCTCTCTGGGAAGCTGTACTGTATACACTTACAACTATTGAGGTGTGTAAGAGAGGTACATTCAGTACATCGGGGAATATTTGTCTTCTTAGTTTGTATTTTAGAAGCCTTAGATATGATGTGAGAGAGAGCCTATCAGATTATACTATCTAAAACTTACTGGAAAAAAATATTTTCTTAGAAATAAAATACTTAATCCAAAACTTGGTATAAATCTTAAACTGACTATAAAATGGCATAGAGTTTTTATTGTACTTTTAGTTTAGCCAGTATCAATTATTCTTTAAACCTTATGTGGTCCAGTGAAGTCAGTATATCTGAATCTTTTATTTAAGATTGAATATTGCTGTCCCTTTTACAAAGCAGCTTTTATAGAAGTCTTTTAAGTTAATTATTTCTGATCAATTATGTGTTAAGCATGTGGGGTGTATGATTACTATATGTAATAAATTTATTAAAGTTTCTGAGTTTTAGTTTAAATTTAGTTTTAGTGATGAGAGATTTTAACCTCTCTAGGTAGAATGCATGATTATTACTTTTGAGAGCTTATATGTCTCTTAATTGGGAAAAGTATTTTATGATCTCTAATTGTTATTATAATCTTTCCTTTGTTAGGACTGTTGGCTTCATGTAAATGCAAAAAAAAGTGTGTTTCCGAAGCTGTCAGCTGTGATCCGTGAAGGTGGTCGGGGTCTGGCTACTGTCATATATCCTTATCTTTTGCCATTTATCAGCAAACTCCCTCAGACCATTACAGATCCAAAGTTGGATTTCTTCAAAAATTTCCTCACCTCTGTAGTTGCAGGGTAAGGAGTTTAAATTTCTTGATCGCAAGAGATTTTTCTTGTTTGCATATATGGGTAGGATGACATACTCGTTATTGTCTGATTTAAATTTCTCCAAATTGTTTTGCTGTTCATTAAGCACTTTTAGAGTTTTCAGAGAATTACAATTGGAATCCTTTTCTTGGGTACTTTCAAGGGTTCAGTTGTAGTACACAATAGAAAGTGCAATGGATATGGTAAGGCCTTAGATGGAAGTAGACCATTTTTCAAATGTCATTTTTTGTTATGTTGATAAATACAGATGCCCAAATGGAAAAAATGAACCACTGAAGAGTTTGTAACTTCCATAAACTTAAATATGATAGCTGTTTTTAAAGTCATAATTAAAAAAAATCATTTCTTAGTGTAATTGTTGAACTTAAAAAAGATACTCAGTTTTATTAATGATTACAAAATTATTTTTTACTACATTATTATCTTTATTTAAGTCCTCTTTTTAAAATTTCAGATGGATTTGTTCCTGAATAGAAAATAGATATGTATTCTCTTTTGTTGACATATTTGAAAATATGCTTTTTTCACACTTTTTCAAGTTCCTATTGTTCTTAGTTTTTAGTTTCAGAATTTTACTGTAAAAAGTTCTCTTCTTTTGGTATGATGCCTTATCCATGTCTTTATTTAGGTGTTTCTGAGTTGCTTATTTTCTTTTTTGTGAAAGAATAAGCCATAGTTATTTATTATTTCTTAGGCTGTCAACAGAAAGAATAAAAACCAGCTTTTCAGAGTGCTCAGCAGTAATATCAGCTTTTTTTGAATGCTTACGTTTTATAATGCAACAAAACTTAGGTGAGGAAGAAATTGAAGAGATGCTCGTCAATGACCAGGTACTTATAATGTAAAAATCATCAGTGCCTTTGCACATTGACTATAAAGAATCAAGCCCATTGTATCTTGTTGCCATTTTTATTAATTAGCCTTCATATAGATTTCATTTTTTATTATTTACAAATTGAGTAATGTGTATTGCTGACCAACTAAATAAAAATTCTATATTGTTTGTTGCCAGAATAATACCGTAATTCTTGAGTACTAATTAGTCTCTGGATGTGCAAACCCTGTTTATTGTAGAGTTGTAACACAAAACATAATTTCAAAGTTGCTATTTGTGGTCTTTTATATTAAGTGTAAATTATGCAATAATTTGTTACTTCTAAAATATTTAACAACATTTATTCTTTTGTGAACAGTTGTGCTTGGCTTTTAGAGCCAGTGATGAGAGCAAGTTCTGGAATATGGTTCCTTATGTTAGGAAATTAATGAAATTATATAAGCGTAAATCCTGGTTGATGTCTCAGTTAACTTCTCTTTGTAATTTAAGAAATAGAGTTCTGAACTCTATGGGTCCTGTATGTCTTTCATATTGATTTAGAAAAAAGTAAAAAACTTGAGTAAGTTCAGAAAATGCAAAGAAAACTATATTATTTGTTAATGACCAATAATCATGATTAATTATATCATAAAAAGTAATTTAGGGGGAATGCAGCGAAATCGTTAACCTCTTTGTATGATATGAAAATGATCTTCAAGTTAACTCTTCAGAGTTTTGAGGGGGAAAAAAATCAATGTTTTTCAGTTATTAAATATGGAATTTTATAATGTTTTACAAATACCTTGTTTATTTCTTTTTTTTTTTTTTTTAAATTTTGAGAGAGAGCAAGCAAGCAAGTGGGAGGAGGGGCAGAGGGAGAGGTATAGAGAGAATCTTAAGCTGGCTCCATGCCCAGCTCGGAGCCTGACTCGGGGCTTGATCTCAAGACCTTGAGATTCTGACCTGTGCCGAAATCAAGAGTCGGGGGCTGCTTAAGGACTGAGCCACCCAGGCGCCCCCCCGCCCTTGTTTATTTCATTTTACTTATTTTTTTACAAATACCTTGTTTAAATTTTATTGCTCCTGAAAACTGAACTTTTCTATTTCTACCTTCTCTTTTAGTTGATTCCTTTTATTGATGCCGTTCTCAAAGACCCAAGATTGCAAGATGGGCAGCTGTTTAACCATTTAGCAGAAACTTTAAGTTCCTGGGAAACCAAAGCAAATGTGGAAAAAGATGATAAAACAGCTCACAGTTTGGACAAAGTGCTACTGAATTTTTGGGAAAGACTCTCCGAGATCTGTGTGGAGAAAATCAATGAGCCAGAAGCTGATGTGAAATCCATGTCAGGTGTATCTGACCTGCTACAGGTCCTGCAGAAGCCAAAGAGCTCACTGAAGTCAAATAAAAAAAAAGTTGGCAAGGTTAGATTTACTGATGAGCTACCAGAAGGTAATAAAGAGAATGAAAAATGTGTCTCCTCAGAAGGCGAGAACAGTGAAGGCTCTGAATTAATGACTGAACCTTCTCTCACTCATAATTGTTCAGACCTTATATTGCCGCTAAGGAAGAAACCTTTGGAAGACTTGGTCTGTAAACTAGCAGTGATGAGTTTTAATTATGTCAATGAGCAAAAGTCGGAGCAACATCTAAGGTTCCTTTCTACTCTGCTTAGCTCTTTCTCTTCAACCCGGGTATTTAAAATGCTGTTAGGTGATGAAAAATGGAGTGTTGTCAAAGCTAAACCTCTTGAAATAGCCAGACTTGCACAAAAAAATCCTGCAGTGCGGTTTTTATACCAGAAACTGATTGGTTGGCTAAACGAAGATCCAAGGAAGGAAGCTGGTTTCTTGGTGGACATTTTGTACAGTGCTCTCCATTGCTGTGACAATAATATGGAAAGAAAATATGTCTTGGATGATCTCATCGAGGTATTGTTGTTGTGTATCACTTTAAACTATAATGGTTTACATTGCCACACTAATTATTGACAAGTAGAATGAGACCTGCATGGAGGTTATTCTTGGGTGGTTTCTTGGCTGTGAATATCTGTTTAAAGAAGAGCAATATATTCTTTCCAATTTTAGTATATGTGCTGCCAAAGCGAGCGCAAGCAATATATTCTTGATTGTGATGGGGAGGTGTATGAGACTTATGGGTATGTGTTCAGTAAGAATGGTAAGATGACAAATGCTTGGTAATAAAAGGCAAAGTTTTTTAGTCTGTACTTTTTAAAGTTGGAGTAGCTAAAAAAGTTTTAGTTTTGTAGTGATTACATAGTGACTTCATTCCTTCTAGCAGATTATTTCTAACTCTTTTTCCTCTTTCAGGGGGATCTGAAATGGAATTCTATTCTTCAGGTCATTGAAAAGGTATCTTAGTGACTTTTTTTTTTCTTTTTCTCCTTTTTTGTATTTATGGGTATAGAAAAATTAAAACCAATCCTATTCACATGCAGGTATGTGGTCAGGTGTCTATGTTAGAGAACTTCCTTCTTATCGTAACTTTCTTCCCATAATTGAGAAAGCTTTTGTTGTTTGCCTTTCTTTAGTATTATTTTTCTGGTTAGGAATATCAGCAAAGAGGGACTAGGCTCTGGAAAATCCAGTGTTTCTCCCCTAGCAGATAACAAAGGGAGAGTTAAACATTTGATTACCTTTAAATTAAGACTATAGGTTTCTACCCTTATCCTAGTTACCTTTTCTTCTATAGAAATGATTGAGTGGTTTTAGCTTTGGCTAGAACACTTCAAGAAATTAAGTTTGTCCTACTCTGGAATACTATACAGGCAAATTAAGATCTTCCAGGCTTTGTCTGATTGCCACTTAACTAAATAAAATTAGTGATAGAAATAATGAAAAGAAATCAAGGAACCTAAGCAATTTAGAAGTTTTAAAAATGGCTTAAGTGTTTTATCCTAATAAAGATGTAAATGATGCAATACTTTTCAACCTTAGAAATGTTTAGACTAGTTACCTAAAATTTTTTTTATTTTAGCATTTTTTATTATTTTTAAATTTTACACAGATAACTTTTTAATTTACAAGGTTTTTTTTTCGTATCTTTATTTTAAATTATGGTAAAAGCCCCATAACAAAATTTGCCATCTTAACTATTTCTGAGTTTACAGTTCAGTAGTGTTAAGGATATTCATAGTATTGTGAACCAGTCTCCAGAATTTATCTTGGAAAACTGAAACTCTATGCCCATTAAATAGTAACTCCCTATTTCCCCTAATAGTTTCTTTTTACAGAATAAATACAGAATATTAATTTACTGTTTTTCAATGAGAAATATAATTTATCAACATTTCATTAGTTTATCCAGTACCTTCTCTTTCTATAGGCAGGGTACATGAAAAGCCAAATTATCAGAAAGCTACTTGGTAAGTCTAGAATCAGAGCAAAAGGAGTTAATAATTTGATAAGAGAAGACTAATACCCATTTTTAACTTAGGAATGTACTTGCCAGGTAGCTCAAATACTCATATCCATTTGGAAGACTATCCTCTTCCTGGGTAGAGTTTAGAAGTTATGGGTGTGTTTGCCTCTTATACTTCCATGACTAACTGGTCTTTTCACCCCCCCCTTAAAGCTGGTCAGGTTCTTTCTGTAGATTGGTTAAAACATTAAGTATTGTACTTCATGTCTTGCTAACTTGAGAGACATTTAGAAGTTTATTTCCTGGATTCTTTAAAATAGATCAGTTTTATTTAGTAAACTGTATTAGGAAAGCCAATATTATAGCTATATAGACTCTAGTTTTTCTTGTTTTTATGCAACTTTATACTTTATGATCAGAGTTATAAGGTCAGCTTCTTTAAAAACAAACCTGAATTTTGTAACCAGAAAAGGACTTTTGAGATTTTCTAGGTTAATCTTCATTTCTAAAATGAGCAAAGAGGCTCAGGTTGGTTAAGAGATTTGTCCAAGGTCATAAAGCCAGAATAGTGGTAAAGCTTGGGCTAAAATAAAAGTCCTGGTTACCTACAGTTTCTTAAATAAGAGGATAAACAGTTTTTTAGGCACCACCCAATCCGCACTTGGATTTTTTTTTTTTTCCAGATTGCTTTGAAATGAACCAAGTTGCAAATTCCTTTCTTGTCAGCCCTAAAGCAAAAGAAGCTCTGGAAACATGGATCAGCATGCTTTTGGGGGTGGATTTACAGTTTTTTTTTTCCTTGCTTCCCCACTCCATGAAAATAAACCAGTTGCTGTTAGATATCTGGCCTCAGTTACTGTTGCAGAGAATTAAGGGAAATAATAAGGCCCATTGTTCATATTGAAGCAACTTACAACTATTAAATAATGGTTGTTCTTTAATTTTAGTAAAATTAATGAACAAAAATTTAAAATATAGAGCATTTTAAAATCTGTCTTCAAAGTTCATCCATTCATTATTCACTGAACGTATCTGCAGTGTTGATAGCAAAGAAGTTTAAGACAGTCTCTGCTCTCAAGGAACTTACAATCCCATTGGAAACAAGACATACACAGATGAAACATTATAAATAATAATACAATCCAGTAAGTGCTTTAGAAATTCAGAGAAAAGCAATGATGAGTATGGACTGGAGTGGATGGGGAAGATTTCGTAAAGCAGGTGGGCTTTGTAACGATTCTGAGAGAATGGATGGGATTTTGATAAGTAAAGAAGAGGGGAACTATTTGTGGTTGGGAAGATAGCATGAGTAAAGCATGAAAGTGTACATAAGCAAGGCTTAGTGGGGAACAGGGACAATACCAGCCTTCTTAGAACTTGAGGAAGAGTGGGGGTAGTGTTGGGGCCATGATGATGAAGGGAGGTAATATGGTACAAGTAATATTTTAGGTAGATATACTTTTTGATCTTGCTTCTAATCTTTGCTTTGATTTTATGGTTTTAGGCATGTTCTAGTTCAGATAAACATGCTTTAGTAACTCCTTGGCTAAAAGGAGAAATCATTGGAGAGAAATTGGTAACCTTGGCAGATCATCTTTGTAATAAGGACTTGGAATCCTCAGTATCTTCTGAATCTTACTTCTCAGAAAGATGGGCTCTTCTAAGCTTGGTATTATCCCAACACATTAAAAATGGTAGGCAAAAATATGGCTTTTGTTTTTTAGTAGGAAATAAATCTTTTGCTTTTGGGGGGGATTCCATATTGCAAAGTTTGCATGTAATTGATTAAGAATAACAAGAGTTCATTCAGATATTTTAATCTTATAAGCACTCTAAATGTTTATTAATCTTTTTAGCATGACTTGGAAGACATTGTAATATTTTTAGTTTTATATTCTAAAGGGTTTTGAATAGCAAAGCTGTTCACTAATTTTATAGAGCATTGCTTTTTTTTTACTTTAAAATTGTTTTTTTACATTAGGGCTTTTATGTGTGAGAGATCAGATTGATTTATTGATATAATTTTCTTTTGTCTACTGCATTTTTTTTTAATACACAGAAAGATTTAAGTGGTTGTTAACCCAAAGTAAGGTAATAAAAAACACACTGTTAATATTTTTAAAATTTTTTGTCTCTGTGAACTTTTTTTCTCTAGATTACTTGATTGGAGAAGTATATGTTGAAAGAATTATTGTTAAACTTCATGAAACTTTATCCAAAGCAAAGGAATTGTCAGAAGCTGAAAATAACGACTCGTCAGTGTCTTTTATCTGTGATGTGGCCTATAACTATTTCAGCTCAGCAAAAGGATGTTTGCTAATGCCATCATCTGAAGACTTATTATTAACTCTCTTTCAGTTATGTGCTCAGAGCAAAGAAAAAACACATTTGCCAGGTAATAGCTTACTGCTCAAATGTTTTGTTGGGAATCTCCAGCTCTGACCTTCATAGTATAAGTGCCCAGGCTTTATTAATTGAATCATAATGTACTTGAAAGTTGAAGGCATTTTGAGTAAAGGGCTACAAATCTTAAACACTTTGAGCTTTAGAAACCAAGTTAAAGATGTCTGTAGACATTATGTCTAAATTCTTTCTTGATACCAAAGACACAGTTTTAGAAGGGGCCATGATAGATGAGTTGGAATCTTAACCCCTTCACTCAGTGGCTGTGGTTTGGCAAGTTGCTTAATTTCTTGATGCCTCAATATCTCCACATTCATTAACGGGGCGGGGGGGCGGGGTGGTGGTAATTAATATCTCCTTCTCTTCCTCACTGTTGGTATGTATCGAAATGAAATTGAGATTGCCTTTTTAAGGACTATATTGCCTTATGTATTAATCGAGACTTAATTATGAAAGGAATGTTAAAAAATACTAGTATTGATACCCTTCCTCTCTTTTATACTAACTTCTCTATTTGGAAAAGGTATAATATTTTTCACATCTCCAAAAGGACAGTGCTCTTATAAATAAGTTCAGAGCAGAAGAAAGCTAACTTTAAAAATCTTAACATGTTTGTATTTACATGGCATGAGCTAGCTTGTATTATTGCACATTTATGACCATTATTTTGTTTTGGCAAAATTTTATGTTCTCCTTTTTTAGCAGTATCTTAAAAATCTTAAGTCTACATTGAGTTATTTCAGACATTTTGTACTGATTATAGTTGCTTCATAGGGATTACAAATTACTGTTGACATCTTGATTTTAGACTTTCTTGTCTGTAAACTGAAAAATACTTGGCTCTGTGGTGTGAATTTATTGATCCACCAAACTGGCAATACATATAAACAGAGTACCTTCCTATGTTTGTCTGCTCTGTGGCTGAAGAACCAAGTTCAGTCTTCATCTTTGGATATCAAAAGGTAACATTTTTTATGCTCATTTGCTCTCTTTAATACCTGATCACTGTCTTTAAATAAGAGCCCATGATTAGTGTGAATGACTGTGAAAAATGATTTGTTATATAAGAAATCTATAGGACTTGAAGAGAAGATCCAGACAAAAAGATTTTTCCAAAAGGAATTTGTTTTAATGATCATTCATTTAAATTCCATTAAATGAAGAGTGATTTGTCTTAGCATATCTGCTGGACTCCTAATTTATGCTCAGTGATGTGATGGTGGTGCCATCCTGTGTCTTGTGGGCTGGTGTGGATTATAACCATGACCCCTCATGGCCACCACACATAGTGATTATTCTTCATTGTTTATTTTGGGGGCCAGGTAGCCACTGTTTAAAGGTGTTGAATTGCAAATATATTTCACACCTCATGCCTAAATCCATATGTAAAAGTGAAAACCAAGAGAATGCATCCAGAGGCTGTTAGGGTTGGGTCATATATTTTGCTGAACGTCATGGTTTTTTTCATACAATAAGGTAGCTGTATTTCAGAAATATCTGATCTGAAATAGGTCAAGTTCCATTCATTCTGAGATAGAAGCAGCACTCAATTTCAGATCATAAATGTTGGATTAAATCCACAATTTGGCTGTGTGTATTTTGGATATAGGGTAGAGGAGTTGCTTAGCTTCATTTTTACTAGTCTTTTTGTTCAGGTAAACTGTTAACCTGCCACAGGGTATTTAATGTGTACCAGGGTGTTAAGTTAGTCACAGCATAACTGTAACAGTTACATTGTTTGCATTATTTTCAGTCTTCAACTCCTCTTGTCTGCTGTTGATGACTTGCTAAATATGCTTCTAGAAAGTGAAGATACTAATCTTCTGGGAGTGTATATTGGAAGTGTAATGCCAAGCAACAGTGAATGGGAAAAGATGAGACAGTCTCTTCCTATGCAGGTATGTTTGAGATTGGACAGTGCTTATCTTATTCTGAACTTTGGACTTTGTGCAAGCTTAAACATTTTTATTTTATTCTGGGGAAGAAAAAAGTAAACAAAATGACTATCTTCTGTTTTTTTTCTGGGGAGAAAAAAGGTAAATGAAATGAGTATATTGCTTTGCCTTTACGTCTCTGAATGCTCATATATTGTATGTTTGTTGTTTGTAAGACAGTGGCAGTTGCCATGGTACAAGGTGAATTAGACCTAGTTTTGTCCTGAAGGAGTCTTAAATACACATGTTGATAATTTCTTAAAGTAAAACCCAAACTTCTAGGCTTCTGTGATTTTACTAATAAACTAGTAATAACTTCATTTTTGAAGTTATTCTAATAACATTTTGAAGATACTCTAATAATTTCATTTTTGTACCCTGTCTTAACTGCATAGGTAGTAAATAATTTAGAATATCTAATGATTTTGTATATAATTTCATGTATTCTTTTTACAGTGGTTGCATAGACCTCTTTTAGAAGGAAGATTGAGTTTGAATTATGAGTGTTTCAAAACAGATTTTAAAGAACAAGATACAAAGAAACTTCCCAGCCATTTGTGTACTTCAGCATTATTGAGCAAAATGATATTAGTTGCACTGAAAAAGGAAATAGTCCTAGAAAATAATGAGCTTGAGAAAATAAGTAAGTATATATGAGCATTCAGATATAATAGAAATGTTTTGAAATAATTTTGAAAGAATTTTGATTAACCTGCAATTTAGATAAGAATCTTCCATTCCTATTAGCTGTTTTAGTGATGAGAAACTTGAGGTTACTTGAGTGGTGAATGGTAAATTGCAAATTGGATGGAAACATACTGAAATCTTGCTATAATCTTATTAGCAATAGAGCAGAATTTGGTATAAGATCAGTTACTTAAGCTGGCAAGACATTGATACAGGTAGATCCTATGGCATATATCCTTAAAGAAAATGGTTAAGTGAGTCTAACATTTCATCAAGGATCCTGAATTTTCAGTTTTTGAACCACTATACCTTTGTGTTCATAGGGATGTATGTATACACATACACACACACACGCACACACTTTTTTTCTTGGCAAGTAGAGGTTCAAACAAAAAATTCCCCCATTCCAGGAAATGGTGTAGAATTGTAGGAAGCAGAGTGACCTATACAAAATGGTATTAAAGGTACAGAGGATTTGCATAATTTCTCTGTCAGTCAGTTTGTAAGCCTTCAGCTGTAGCATAGTTAGTAGCAGAAGAGAACATATGCCCTGGGGAGGAAAGCTGGAACCCCTCTTCTGACTAGCAGCTCCACAGGCAGTTAAGGGCAAAGAGATCAGTCTGCAGTTTACATTGCCCATAGAGTGAATCTGTCCAAAAACAAAACTGGAAATTGGAGTAATGATCTTTGTAATATTTGTTTTTGTTAATTGTGTTACTAATTACAAACTGACAACATTATGTATTTAATCTTCTTATCAACCCTATCAGATATTATTGTTGTTTTCCTCACCTTGTTGTTTTCTTATCTTGACTTGATTAGAGTTACTTAGCTTGGAAGGGATAGGATTAGATTTTGAACCAGGTCTCAGGTCTTCTGACTCCAAAATCCATACATGGCTTTATAAGAGAGTGTTGTGACTAATTATGTATTAAAATCTACTATGATGTGCTAGGTTTTGTGATAGTACTGGTCATTGAATTCTCACAGCACTCTCTGAGGCAGATTTTCGTACTCTAATTGATAACTGTATGTACAGCTCATTTGAATCCAGACCAGTCTGTCACCGAGGTCCACGCCCTGTTTACTATATCATGGTATTTCCCATTCCTTAACATTGGCTTGAACTTCTCATTTCAGGTGTTGGGTCCATTAGTGGTTTGTCCTGTAAGTAACTTGTTACCACTTGAGGCAAAAATAGTAGGAAGATTCTTCCGGTATTTCTGGTAACTTAGGCTAGTTGCATTCTTAACTAATCAGAAAAGGAACCAAGTAAGATTTGGGAGAAGAGACTCATTTTGTATCGAATGTTTTCAGGTTTCATTATCATGGAACATCTCAAAGCAGATTTGAAAATCAGTTCATAGATACTTTGAGACTGGTGGGCATAGCAGTATTAGAAAATGGGACACAGAAGTGAAAGTGATAGAAGGCCTCTTCACAGAATACACTTGATGATGTGTCGTCCATTCTATAGTTGCAGAACTGCTCTATTCACTGCAGTGGTATGAGGAATTAGACAATCCACCTATTTTCCTAACTGGATTTTGTGAAATGCTTCAAAAGATGAATATTACGTATGATAACTTATGTGGACTTGGTAATACTTCTGGTCTTTTACAGCTGTTATTTAACAGGTAAGAATCCCTTTCAACATCCATTTTTATATGATTATTTTACTCATTTTTGGCTTTGTTTCTGTAAAATGTAAGCTCACATTGTACTAATCTTTCAGTCAGAGGATTGGTCTAAATTAAACCCAATTCTTTTTCTTTTTTTTTAATATGTATTATTTGAGACAGAGTGAGAAAGCACAAGCAGGGGGAGGGGCAGAGGGAGAGGGAGAAGCAGACTCCCCACTGAGCGGAGAGCCTGACTCCGGGATGGGTCCCAGGATCCCGGGATCATGACCAGAGCCCAACGAAGGCAAGTTCTTCACCGACTGAGCCACCTAGGTGCCCCTAAATTAAACCCAATTCTTAATGATAAATACTTTGTGGATTCTAAGTACTCAATTTACTCATCTGGGGAGATATTTGAACTTTGCTTACGTTCTTAAATCCATAAATACATTCAAGAATGGGACAGATGACAATGAAAGAAATAGAAACCTTATAGAAGTTGTTTTGTCATCTGTGATCCATCCTTCCACTACTCTCAAATCTAAGCTTTTACTTTGCATGTTGTTACAGATGTGTCTTAACAATATAACCACAGGGGCGCCTGGGTGGCTTAGTTGGTTAAGCATCTGCCTTTGGCTCAGGTCATGATCGCAGGGTCCTGGGATGGAGCCCCGCATCAGGCTTCCTGCTCAGTGGGGAGTCTGCTTCTCCCCCTCCTTCCTGCTCGTGCTCTCACTATCTCTGTCTCTCTCAAATAAATAAATAAAATATTTTTTTAAAAAAAGATTATAACCACAGAACCCTCTCGCCTAGTTGAGGAAGTAGGTATGACAGCAGTCATACAGGTTATAGCAGTTATGTATTTAGCCTGTTGAAATTACTGTGTTGAACTGCTTCTCTCTTTTTCTCACTAGCCAATAGTGTTTTGAGTATGCTCTGTGGTATCAGGGGCCCCAGGCTGAGTACATCTTTCGCTGTAAACTCAGTCCACATACTCGACACTCAGAACTTTCCCTGGCTGATATTAATACCTCCTTGGTTCTTCAGCATTAACCAGGCTTGGTGTCCTGTGGAATATGTCCTTTTCCCAGCTGCAGTCTCTGGTCCTCAAGGCTAATCTCCCCTATTGGGATTTGCAGGGTTTGGGGATGAGAGCTCAGTACCAGGAGTGTTGGAAGCCTAAGCCTCCCAGTCCATTCAGTAATGGCAGTTGTTTGGGGGCAAAAGCCCTATGTGAATTAATACCCTTACAAGGTGATTTATTTAATTCTGTAAAAGGAATCAGGCAAACAGTCGTTAAAAATCTTAAACATTTTGAAAATGGATTTTTTCTTTTTCTTTTTTTAGATCCATGGAAAATGGCACCCTTTGGTCTCTCATTATTGCTAAGTTGATCCTTTCCCGAAGTGTTTCATCTGATGAAGTAAAACGGCATTATAGGAGAAAAGAAGGGTATTCTGATTTAAAATGTTTGTACTTTGTAATTTGTTGTATTTGGTCACTTTGGCAACCCCAACTAATGAATAATCTCTAATCAATCAAGGAAACAAGATTTAAGAAATGAGGAAATGAGTATTAAAGACTTTTTTTTTAAGATTTTATTTATTTGGTGGGGGGAGAGAGAGAGAGAGCGAGCACACATAGAGGGAGAGGGAGAAGAAGACTCCTTGCTGAGCAGGGGGCCTGACGTGGGGCTTGATCCCAGGACCTGAGCCGAAAGCAGAGGCTTAACCAACTGAGCCACTCAGGCGCCCCTCAGCTGAGCCACTGAGGCACCCTGAGAGAATTAAAGACTTTAAAAGAATTTCAGTTGTTTTAGGGTTGGGACACACCTTATTTTATAAGTATTTTTAACTTTATAATATTTTGTTATGGAATTTTATACTTGGTTTAAAAAGCATTTTGTTAACCTGCTCTCTTTTCCCCAGAAATCTTTTTGGTAGAAATCTTTCTTTTTCCCCTCCCTAACATCCTTCTTCTATTACTTTATTTGCTATTTGGAAGTGATAGGAAAAGTTACTTACTCTTCTCTTTAATAAGGATCATCCTGTTGAAAAATACTATAGAAATGTGATAAATGTGTTCTTAAGACAAAGAAATAGATTATGGGTTTGGACATACTAGAGATCTAGAGTTGGTCATATTAGAGAAGCTGAACACTCAAACACTTAGTTGAAATTTACCAAGAGGCATTTCGAATTTTCTGATTTACCAAGAATTCTGAAACAATATGTATATGTTCTGGTACAGTAGAATTGTAAACTAAATTTCTATTTTTTAGTATTTAGAAATGTTTTATTATTTATTATTTTGAAGTAGTTATAGATTTACATGCAATTGTAAGAAATGATACAAAGAGATTCCATATACCCTTCATTCAGTTTCCCTCAGTGATACCATTTTGCATAACTTTAATACAATTTCACAACCAGGAAAATGGCATCGATACCATCCATTGACTAAGTTTACGTGTACTCATTTGTTTGTGTGTGTGTTCTATGTAATTCACATGTCTGACCACTACCACAGAACAAGAGACAGAACAGCTTTATTGTAAGGATCCCTTGTGTTACCCTTTTATAACCAGGGCCACCTCTCTTCCTCCCATTTTCATCTCCAGCAACAAGCAATCTGTTCTTCTCTTTATCATTTAGGAAAGTTATATAAATGAAATCATATAGCATATGATCTTTAGACATTGGCTTTTTTATTTAGCATAATTTAATTTTTTTCTGATTATAAAAGTAATAGGGAATTAACTAGAGGAGTATTAGAACTAATTACTAACGATGGATTTACACTTGACAGAAAGATTAAAAACTTTTTTATTCAGTAGTAATAATTAAAAATGGCATAGGACGCCTGGGTGGCTCAGTCATTAGGCGTCTGCCTTCAACTCAGGTCATGATCCCAGAGTCCTGGGATCGAGCCCCTCATCGGGCTCCCTGCTCGGTGGGAAGCCTGCTTCTCCTTCTCCCACTCCCCCTGCTTGTGTTTCTGCTCTCGCTCTCTCTCTCTCTCTCTGTCAAATAAATAAATAATAGAAGACTGCTTCTCCTTCTCCCACTCCCCTGGCTTGTGTTTCTGTTCTCGCTTTCTCTGTCTCTCTGCCAAATAAACAAACAAACAGTATTAAAAATGGCATAGGAAAAAAGAGATTCTATTCAAAATGACAACAAAACTATACCTATAATTTAACAACAAAAAAATACAGTATAAAACTTTAGTAAAGATTACAAAAGAAGGTGGGAAGATAAATTGTAAAAATGGTTGTGTCAATCTAATTGCAGTGTAATCTCAATCAAAATTCCAGCAATGTTTTTTGAAAAACTTGACAAACTGCCTTTCAAGGAAGAATGCTCAAGAGTTGGGGGGGGGGGGGGGGGAAGAATCAGTAGGAAATCTCTGAAAGAGAAAAGTGAAAAGGACTTGCCTTGTCAATATAATAATTAAGCAGTATTAAATTGGTGAATAGACAAATCAGTGGATCAAGATACAGAATCCAGAAACTAATCCATGCAGATATGAGGATTTAGTGTTTGATGCGGGTGGCCTGTCAAATTAGAGGCATGAGTCAGTAATACATGTTAGGAAAACTGGGTATGTTTGAAAAAAATAGCAAGGTGCCCCTCTCTTACATTATACACCAGAGTGAAGTCCAGATGAAAGCTAAATGTAAATGTAAAATGTAAAACAGATCTGTATAAAAGTATCAAGGGAAAATAAGAGTCTCTATATAATCTTGTTACGAGGAAGATCTTAAGCAAAGCACAAAAACTCAGAATCTATAAAAGAAATGATAGATATTTCATTTTGTGAAAATGAAAACTTCTAGCAACGTAAGGGCTCATCAATAAATGAATGGATAATCAAAAAATGTGGTATACACATACAGTGGAATATTATTCAGCTTTTAAAAGGAAGGAAATTCTGACACAAGTTATAACATGGATAAGCCTTGAGGACATTATGCTAAGTGGAATAAACCAGGCATAAATGACAAATATTATATGATTCCGCTTATATGAGATACTTGGAGTAGTCAAATTCATAGAGACAGAAGGTGGAATGGTGGTTGCGAAGACCCGAGGAGAGAGGAAATGGGGAGTTCTTGTTTAATGGGTAGAGTTCCAGTTTTGTGAAATGAAAAGACTTCCAGAGATTGGTTTACACAGCAGTGTGAATGTACTTAATACTGCTGAACTGTACACTTAAAATAGTTAATTTGCTAAATTGATGTGTATTTTACCCATAATTAAAAATTTTTAGAAAAAGAAAACTTCTGTATGACAAAAATGCAGTAAATAATGGTTAAAAGACAAGTGACGAAATGGGAGAAAACTTTTACAAATTAACAAAAACTTAGTATCCATAATAGCTTCTATTAATCAGTAAAACCATCCAAATTAAAAAATGTGTCAAGGACTTTAACAGGTAATTCATAGACGAAATGTTCAGTAGTCATTTCATTTATAAAATGAAAAATGAAAGAATTTGTCATAGTAATAATGATAGAAATACAAATTAAAAGAAGCACATTTTATCTGCCATCTTTCTAGAAATTAAGAAGATTCATTAAGTGTGCAGTCACACTTGTCCATTTTTGGTGAAAGTGTAAATTGATTGTGCTTTTTAGGAAAGCAATTTGAAATTATCAAAATGTAATACATTCATATCCTTTGCTCTTGTAATTCTACTTCTAGGAATCTAGCTTAAATAGTATTATATTTGCACATATGCAGAATAATACCTTGCTCACAGACATTTATTGCAACTTTATTTGTAAGAGCAAAATTTGGGAAAAAACTTCAATGCCCACTGATAGGGGAATAGTTAAATTATGATAGTATGGAATATTTTTCTTTTTTTTCTTAATTTAGTTATGGAGCTTTAAAATAGAAAGTAATTTATATCTATATGTTCTGATGTAGAAAGGTCTAAAATGTAAGTGGCAAGTAATACAGTAGTATATTTAGAGTGATCTCATTATGTAAATACATAAACACATAAACTAATAATAAATAAAAACATAAATACATAAACATAAAATTCAAGTATATATATATGACATCTATGAATATCAATTCGTAGAAAGGACACTACTGGTACTGTTTAAATGAATCAGTTGACTCTTAAAGAGAACATAATCATCATATATTGTTGTATAATTTTTAAAAATTATACATGGGGGTGAAGTTATATATGCTTATGTTAAAAACTAGAAGCCTTTCATCATCCAGAACCAGCAACTCTCAATCTCTTGTTTCCTTTTTTTTCTATAGGTACTTTATATAGTGGCATTATTAGTCTTTTTGAATATTCTGAAGGAATTTTCTGAAACCACTGCATGTTTAGGATAAATATAATTCATACTTTTCCTTTTCTTTAAACAGTTTTTTCCCACTAACGGAAGGTAATATGCATACCATTCAAAGTCTGTGTCCGTTTTTGTCAAAAGAAGACAAGAAAGAATTCATTGCTCAATGTATACCTCCCCTTTTGGCCTGGACTAAGGAAGATCTTTGCAGTACTAATGGTTAGTGCTTGATAATAAATATTTCTTTACTTTAATTATTGCTTGAGATAAAAGAAGTGGTTCTTAATATCTAAATCCAAATGTAGCAGAGATAAGTTGAATTGCAGCCGATTTATTCCTAGTTTATACTTTTGCTACATTAACAAGTTGGCAGTCAATAGGATGAGTGTCATTGGAGAGTGACTGTTACCATTTTGTAGTACAGAAATGCTACAGCCTTAAGGGGAGATTAAAACCTCAACTGTCCTTTCATTATTTATTTCCATCCATAGCATTTTTAGCTATGCTTAATTTCTCCCTAGTCAACCAATGACTGAACATCTAGAGGTAACAGAGAGAATAATTTTTGTTGTATTTTAAACCTTTTTGGACACTCTGTACTCTTATTAGTTCATTTGTTTATTAATAAACACTTACTGAACATGGCTCTTTGGCAGTTCCTTTGGTAGAGAGGACAGGCATAGAGTTATATCATGATAACCGATGTATCAGAAACATGTCCTGTGTGTCAGAGTAGCAGAAAAGGAGTTTCCCTACTCTGCTTTAGGCATCAATGGTTATTTCACAAAGAAAAATTTAACTGGGTGATGAAGGATATTTTTCCATATGGCTATAGTTGGGGATGGGCATATGGATATAGTTGGGGACGGACAACATGAAAGAGTGTAGAGAGTTCAGTTTGGCTGGCATTTAAAGTAGAAGGTTGGGGACAAAGGGTGTAAGATGCACAGGTAGCTGGATTTTGAGAAAGGGTAGGGGAAAGGCCTTATGTGGTTTAAGGAATTTGGACTTTAAGAGGTAGGCAGTAAGGAGCTATTGGCTCAAATTAGGTAGGAGAGTTGTAAGACTGTCTCATTAGAAAGATATTTTGATAACTGTGAAGGGTGGATATGAGGGAAGAGAGATTGGGGATAGAAGACAGATAGGAAGCTATTGGAATGTCTTTATTTTTTAAAATTTTTACTTTATTTATTTTTGGGGGGGAGGGGCAGAGGGAGAGAGAATCTTAAGCAGGCTCCATGATGGCGGTACTCAGTCTCCCAACCCTGAGATCATGACCTGAGCTGAAATCAAAGAGTTGGACGCTTAATTGACTGAGCCACCCAAATGCCCCTGGAATAATCTTAATGAGAGATAAACAGAGCTTAAATCAAGGCATAGATGGAAGAGAGAAGTAGGAAATGAAAGAGATTACGGAAATAGAGTTGGTGTGGTCTGTGATTCTATTTCTGAATTGGGTAGAAGAAAATACCAATAGGCTTTATAGAGAACCTTTAAAGGAGACTTGAAGGTTAGGAGGAAGTAGGCAAGGGGTATACAGGGAGCCAATGTTAAATTAAGGTGGCTATGGGTTATTACTCAAATGGAGATTGTCTATCGACTGGATGGAAATACTACTTTCCAAGCCCATGTCAGGTAGGTAGTAGTATAATCTGTAAATGAGCATAAGCTTGTCCAGGCAGAGTGAAGAGTGAGAAGAATATCAAGGGAACGCCAGTACGTAGATACAAGGGGTATGTGGGTGGGGGAGAGTTGAGAATAAGGACTAAAGATAAAAGCAGAGGAGTTTTAGGTAGTATTCATCCCCTGTATTAAATACCACAGAAGGTCAAATAAATTTCAGGACTGAAAAGTGTCCATTAACTTTAGCATTATTGGAATGAAGAGTGGTGAGAAAATGGAGGCAGATAGTTTGTTCTAAGTGTTCGGTGAAAAGGGATGTAGAAAAGTGAGAGCCAGAGATGAATTTAAGGTCAGAGGGAAAATTGGTGTTGCAGGGGAGAAAGAGGAGGAGTAGAAGATAGAGAAACTGATGATAGCTCCCACTGAGGAGATGAGAGGGATGGAATCTACTTAGAAGATACTAACCTCGTGTAGGTGGAGTGACTTTCTTCTGAGAGGAGTTAGGAGAGATGTAGGATGGATGCAGATGTGAATAAAGAGGGTAGGGAACTTGATGTGTTCCTTACTAATAAGCTTTGCATCTCTTTGAGCTAGATCATTTAATGAGTAGAAACTGGATTGCAGATTTTAAGAAAGATAGTGAAAGTTTGAAGTAGTGGAAGAAGAATACGCCTATCAACAAACATTTGTCAAGAAGAATTACCCTATGGCACCCAAAGCCAGCCGATGTCAAAAATAAATTATTGTGGCATTAAGCTTTATGGTTTTGTTCACTGACAGAGTTAGACTATAGGATCAGGCAGGGATTTGCAGTTCTGGAATGGGGATGCAGTTGAACTGGCTGTGCATAGAAGAGAGGAGGACCTAGTGGGAGTGCAGGTGGTTTCTCCAGGACACGTTAAAACTGAAGGATGGCCAAGGGAAAGAAGGGGCAGGAGACAAGGCTGCAGTGTCGCACAGCTGTGTGCAGTCACACAGACCACGGGTTCCTAGCTGTGTGGAGGCTCTACAGGAGGAGGAATGTTTTTGAGATTTGACAGGTAATTTTGCTCTTTCAACCAAAGTAATGAAATAGAATTAGCTAACAAATAGTTTTTAGTATATAGTTGTTAGAAAATCTATTGTTTCTGATTACACTTGAGCTCAGCCTATTCTATTTTGCCAGGAAGATTAAAAAAAAATTATTCCTCTGCCTTTAAAGGACGTTAAATACATTATACATTTTTTTTCTTTATTCCTCAGTTTCCTTTTACCTAAGGATGAAAACCCAAGTCCTTAGTTTGGCCTGTTGGACATTTTACAATCTTATTGCAACTGATCTCTCCAGTTTTACTTTTTGCTTCCATCCTGGACCAGGCAATGCTAAATCTTCATGATTTTTGAACATTATATACTTTTTTTTCAGTTTTATTGAAAAATTATTGACATACATCACTGTATAAGTTTCAGGTGTACAATACGATGGTTTGATTTATATATATATTGTGAGGTGATTACCACGATAGGTTCAGCTCACATCCATATTCTCATGTAGATGCAATAAAAAGAAAAGCAAAAGGAAAAAAAATTCCTCCTGATGAGGGCGCCTGGGTGGCTCAGTTGGTTAAGTGACTGCCTTCGGCTCAGGTCATGATCCTGGAGTCCCTGGATCGAGTCCCGCATCGGGCTCCCTGCTCGGCAGGGAGCCTGCTTCACCCTCTGACCCTCCCCCCTCTCATGTGCTCTCTCTCTCTCTCTCATTCTCTCTGTCTTAAATAAATAAATAAAATCTTTAAAAAAAAAAAAAAAAAAAATTCCTCCTGATGAGAACTCAGGATTAACTTTTACCAGCTTTCCTATATATTATATAGTAGTGTTAGCGTAGTCATCATGTTGTACATTACATCCTTAGTACTTATTTATCTTATAACTGGAAGCTTGTGACTGTAATCCTTCCTCCAAGCCCCACCCTCCCCCATCCTCCCTTCTGGTAACCACAGTCTAATCTCTTTTTCTGTGAGTTTGGGTTTGATTTGGTATGGTTTGGTTTGGTTCCACGTGTGAGTGAGATTATACAGTATTTGTCTTTGACTTATTTCCCTTTAGCATAATGTCTTCAAGGTCCATCCATGTTGTCACAAATGGTAGGATATCTTTTCTTTTATGGCTGTGAATAGTATTCCATTCTATGTATATACCACAACTTCTTTTCCATTTCATTCATTGATGGACACTTGGGTTGTTTCCATGTCTTGGCTATTATAAATAATATTGCTATGAACATGGGGGTGCAGATACCTTTTGGAGTTAATGTTTTTGTTTCCTTTGGCTATACATTGACCTTTGAACAACATGGGTTTGAATTGTGTGGGTCCCCTTATATGCAGATTTTTTTCAATAAATACAGTACTATAAATGTATTTTCCTTATGATTTTCTTTTAAATTTTTTTTTTTAAGATTTTATTTATTTATCAGAGAGAGCGAGACAGAGGCAGGCAGAGGGAGAAGCAGTCCCCCTGCTGAGCAAGGAGCCCGATGCGGGACTCAATCCCAGGACCCTGGGATCATGACCTGAGCCGAAGGCAGACGCTTAACCGACTGAGCCACCCAGGCATCCCCCTTATGATTTTCTTGACATTTTCTTTTTTCTAGCTTACTTTATTATAAGACTATAGTTAATACATATGTGTTAACTGTCAGTGTAATTGGTAAGGCTTCCAGTCAACAGTAGGCTGTTAGTAGTGAAGTTTTTGGGGAGTCAGAAGTTATATGCAGATTTTCAAGTGCATGGGTTGGGGGGGTTGGTGCCCCTAACCTCCACATTATTTGAGGTTTAACTGTATTCTCAGAAATGGAATTACTGGATCATAGAGTAGTTCTATTTTTAATTTTTTGAGGACATCCATACTGTTTCCCGTAGTGGCTGTGCCATTTTACAGTCCCACCAACAGGGTGCGAGGGTTCCATTTTCTTCACAGCCATGCCAGAATTTGTTACATCTTATCTTTTTTGATGGCCCTTCTGATAAGTGTGAGATAATACCTCATTATAGTTTTAATTTTCATTTCCCTAATGACTAGTGATGTTGAGCATCATTTTATATATCTGTTGGCCTTAGGAATATTTTCTTTGGAAAAATGTGTATTCAGGCCCTTTGCCCTTTTTTAAATTGGGCTATTTGGTTTTTTGCTATTAAGTTGTGTGAGTTCTTTATATATTTTGGATATTAATCCCTTATTGGATATATGGTTTGCAAATATTTTTCCCATTCTGTAGGTTGTCTTTTCACTTTGTTGATGATTTATTTTGCTGTGCAGAAACTTTTTAGTCTGATGTAGTCCCACTTGTTTATTTTTTATTTTACTTGTACTGTAGGAGTCATATCCAAAAATTAATTACCAAGGTGCATGTCAAGAGCTTCATTCCTGTGTTTTCCTCTAGGAATTTCATAGTTTTATATATTTAAATCTTTAATTGCTTTTGAGTTAATTTTTGCAAGTGATGTAAGATATGGGGCCAGTTTTATTATTTTACATGTGAATAGCCAGTTATCCCAGCATCATTTATTGAAGAGACTGTCTTTCTCTATTTAGTATTCTTGAATACCTTGTCAAATATTAGTTGATCATATTTTGGGCTCTCAATTCTGTTTCATTGGTCTGTTTGTTTTTATGACCTATTATACTATCTTGATGACTATAATAGCTTTACTGTATAGCATGACATCCGGAAGTGTGATGCCTCCTGCTTTGTTCTTCTTTCGCAGGATTTCTTCAGCTATTCAGGGTCTTTTGTGGTTCTATATACGTTTTAAGAGTGTTTTTTCTACTTCTGTAAAAAATGCCAGTGGAATCTTGAATAGGGATTGCATTGAATCTATGGATGGCTTTTGGTAGTATTGATATTTTAACAATATTAATTCTTCCAGTCCACGAACATGGAATACCTTTCTATTTATTTGTGTCTTTGATGTCTTTCATTAATGTCTTGTAGTTTTCAATGTAGAGATCTTTCATTTTCTTAAATTTATTCCTAAGTATTTTGTTTTTGATGCTATTGTAAATGGGATGGATTTTTTTTTTCAGAAAATTTGTTGCTATTGTATAGAAATGTTACTGATTTTTGTATGTTTTGTATGTTAATTTTGTATCTTGCAACTTGACTGAATTCACTGATCTAATACTTTTTTTGTGTGAGTCTTTAGGATTTTCTATATATTATATCATGTCATTTTCTTAAGTTTATTCCTAAGTATTTTGTCTTTGATGCTATTGTAAATGGGATAGAGAATTTTTTTTTTTCCAGAAAATGTGGTGCTGTTGTATAAAAATGTTACTGATTTTTGTATGTTAATTTTGTATCCTGCAACTTGACTGAATTCACTGATCTAATACTTTTTTTGTTTGAGTCTTTAGGATTTTCTATATATTATATCATGTCATCTGTAAAGAGACAATTTTACTTCCTCCTTTCCAGTTCTGGTACCTTTTATTTCTCTTTCTTGCTTGGTTGTTTTAGCTAGGACTTCTAGTACTATGTTGAACAGGAGTGATGAGAGCAGGCATTGTTGTCTTGTTCCTAATCTTAGAGGAGAAGCTTTCAGCCTTTCAGCATTGAGTATGATGTTAGCTGTGGGCTTGTCATTTATGGCCTTTATTATAGTGCAGTATGTTATTTCTACACCTAATCTGTTAAAAGTTTTCATTATGAATGGACGTTGAATTTTGTCAAATGCTTTTCTCTGTGTGTACTGAGATGATCATATGATTCTTTTCTTTCATTTTATTAATGTGATGTATCACATTGATTAGCGTTTATTGAGCCATCTTTGCATTCCAGGGATAAATCCCACCACTCATTGTGAATGATCCTTTTAATGTACTGCTGTATGCAGTTTGCTAGTATTTTATCGAGAATTTTTCATCTATATTCTTCAGGGCATTTGCCTATAGTTTTCTTTTCTAGTAGTGTCTTTTTGTCTTTTTCTGGTTTTGGTATCAGGATAATGCTGGCCTCGTAAAAACAGTTTGGGAGTGTTCCCTCCTCTTCAGTTTTTTGGAAGAGTTTAAGAAAGATTAGTGTTGATTCTTTTTTAAATATTTGGTGAAATTCACCAGTCAAGCCATCTGGCCCTGGGCTTTTCTTCATTAGGAGATTTTTCATTAGTGATTCAGTTTCCTTGTTAGTAATTGGTCTATTCAGATTTTGTTTCTTCCTGATTCAGTATTGGTAAGTTGTATGTTTCTAAGAGTTTTTCTGCTTCTTCTAGGTTGTCCAGTTTGTTGGCATATAGTTTTTCAACAGTAGCCTCTTATGATCCTTTGAATTACTGTGATACCAGTTGTAATGTCTCCTTTTTCATTTTCAATTTTGTTGATATGAGTCCTCTTTTTTTATTCCCTTGGTTAGTCTAGCTAAGGGTTTGTCGGTTTTGTTTCTTCAAAAACCAGCTCTTAGTTTGTTTAATCTTTTTTATTATTTTTCTGTTCACTGTTTCATTTATTTCTGCTCTAATCTTTATTTTTTTCTTTCTTCTGCTGACTTTGGGCTCATTTTGTTCTTTTGCTAGTTCCTTAAGGCAAAGAGGTAGGTAGTTTATTTGGAGATCTTTTTTGCTTCTTAATGTAGGCATTTATTGCTATGAACTTCCCTGTTAGAACTACATTTGCTGCATCCCACAAGTTCTGGTATGTTGTGTTTCCATTTTTGTTTATCTCAAAAAAGTTTTAGTTCCCCTTTAATTTCTTCTTTGATCCATTGGTTGTTTAGGAGAGTGTTAATATCCATATGAATTTTTAAGTTTTCCTCTTGTTATTGATTTCCAGTTTCATGCCATTGTGGTCAGAGAAAGTATTTGATATGATTTCAGTTTTTTTGAATTTGCTAAGATTGTTTTGTGGTCCAATCTATGGTTTATCTTAGAAAGTGGTCCTTATGCACTTGAGAAGAATGTGTATTGTGCTGTTGTTGGTTAGAATGGAAGCATAAATATTCTAAATATTATCAACGTAGAAATATAAGCTGTAATTTTGTTATAAGTAAATACATATATATTAGTTAGGATATAGGAGTATGTTTTCTTCTGTTTATATCTGTTAGGTCCATTTGATCTATAGTATGTTTAAGTCCACTGGTTACTTACTGATTCTTTGAATAATCTATCTTCATTGTTAAAAGTGCAGTTAAAAGTCTCCAACTATTACTGTATTACTATTTCTCCTTTTAACTGTTAGTTTTTGCTTTATATATATATATATATATTTAAATATATATTTGCTCCAATGTTGGATGTATAAATATTTACAATTGTAATATGTTTTTGATATATTGAACTTTTATCATTATATTATAACCACCTTTGTCTCTTTTTACCATTTTTAAAGTCTATTTTGTCTACGTAAAGACACATCTCATTTTATTGCATTTTGCAGATACTATGTTTTTTTCTTTTTAATAAATTGAAAATTTATGGCAATTCTGTATCAAGCAAGTTTGTCAGCGCCATTTTTCCAACAGCACTTGTTTACTTCATGTTTTTATATTTTGGTAATTCTTGCAAACTTTTTCAGTATTGTATTTTTTTCTGGTGATATGTGAGCAGTGGTCTTTGATATTACTGTTGTAATTGTTTTGGGGTGCCATAGGCTATGCCCATGTAAGTTAGCTAACTTAATTGATAAGTTGTGGTGTGTTCTGACGTTCTACCAACTGGCCGTCCCCCCGTCTGTCTCCCTTTCCTTGGGCTTGCCTAGTGCAGGCCAGTTAATAATCCTACAATGACCTCTGTGTTTTCAAGTGAAAGGAAGAGTCACATGTCTCACATTTTAAATCAAAGGCTAGAAATGATTAAGCTTAGTGAGAAAGTCATGTTGAAAATGAAGATAGTTCTGAAAGCTAGGCCTGTCACACCAGACAGCTAAGTTGTGAATGCAAAGGAAAAGTTCTTGAGGAAATGAAAAGTGTTCTCCATTGAACACATAAATGATAAGAAAGAAAAACAGCCAAGCTACTGATGTGGAGAAGTTTTAGTGGTTTGGATAGAAGATCAAACCAGCTACAACATTCCCTTTAGGTCCTAACTATTTTCAGTTCTAAGAAGTCTAAACGAGGTAAAGAAGCTTCAGAAGAAAAGTTTGAAGCTAGGAGAGGTTGACTCATGAGGTTTAAGGAAAGAAGCCATCTCTGTAACATAACAGTGCAAGGTGAAGCAGTCAATGCTGCACAGAAGCTATAGCAAGTTATCCAGAAGATCTGGCTAAGGTAATTAATGAAAGTGGCTACACTAATGGCAAGTTTTCAGTGTAGATGAAACAGCCTTCTACTGAAAGATGCCATTTAAGATTTTCGTAGCTAGAGGAAGAAGTCAATGGCTGGCTTCAAAGACAAACTGATTCTCTTGTTAGGGGCTAATGCAGCCGGTGACTTTAAATTGGAGTCACTGCTCATTTACCATTGTTGTTGCAGTTTACATTTTTTTAACATTATATAACCAATAGCAGATTTTTGTAGTTATGGTTATTTTTACTAATTTTTTTTTAGATTTTTAAATTTTATTTTAGAGTAAGCATACATGTGGGAGGAGGGGCAGAGGGAGAGAATCCTAAGCAGACTCCCTGCTGAGCTCAGAGTTTGATGCAGGGCTCAGTCCCACTCCCCATGAGACCATGACTCAAGCCGAAACCAAAAGTCAGACGCCCAACCGACTGAGTCACCCAGGCACCCTGTATTTTTACCATATTAAGAAAAAATATTTTTTATTTATTTATTTTTAGAAAGAGAGAAAGTGAATGCACACATGCCCATGAGCGGCAGGGTAGGGGCAGAGAGAAAGGGAGAGAGAGAATCTTAAAGGAGGCACCATGCTCAGCACAGAGCCCAGTGTGGGGCTTGATCTCATGACCCTGAGGTCATGACCTGAGCCAAAATCAAGAGTCGGAGGCTTAACTGACTGAGCCTCCCAGGTGCCCCTAATTTTACTATATTTTTTAAAAACTTTAAACTAGTTGTAAGTGAATTATGTACCACTATTATCATATTCCAGAATCCAACTATGACTATATATTTACCATTACCAATGAGATTTACTATATCTTTTTATGTTTTTATGTAGCTAACTAGTATTCTTTTATTTCCACTCAAAGAACTCCCTTTAGCATTTTCTGTAAGGCAGGTCTGGTGGTAATGAACTCCTTTAGCTTTTGTTTTGCGCAGGATAGTTTTTGTCCCATTCTCTCCTGGCCTGAAAAGTTTCTGTTGAGAAATTTGCTGATACTCTTATGGAGGTTCCCATGTATATAACTTACCGCTTGTACTGCTCTTAAAATTCTTTGTCTTTGACTTTTGACAATTTAATTATGACTCAGTGTAGCCTTATTCACATTCACTTTATTCACAAATAATTATCCTTATGGATCTGGATGTCCATTTCTCTCTACAGGTTCGGGAAGTTTTCAGCCATTATTGTTTTAAATATACTTTCTGTTAGTTTCTCTTTCTGGAATTACCGTAATGTGAATTTTTTTTTTATTGTGTTCCATAATTCCCATAGGCTTTCTTCTTTTTTCTTTTTGCTCCAGTGTCCTATCCTCAAGGCCTCTGATTCTTCTGCATCGTTGAGTCTACTTTTGAAACGGTTGAATTCAGTTGTTACTGTATTTTTCAACTCCAGAATTTCTGTTTGTTTTTTTTGATGGTCGCAGTTTTCTTATCAAACTTTGCATTTTGTTCATGCATTGTTCCTAATTTTGTTTAGCTTCTTTTCTTCGAGTTTGCTAAACTTCTTTTAAGAGAATTATTCTGAATTCTTTGACAGTTTATAGGTTTTCATGTTTTTAGGATCAATTATTAGAGCTTTACTAGTTTCCTTTGGGTGTCATATTTATCTGATTATTTGTGATCCTTTATTCCTTACGTTGGTATCTGCACATTCGATTATGCTCCTCTTCCAAACACTAATAATTTATAGGTTTGTTTTGCAGAGATAGTTCTTTACCAGTCAGCTCAGTTTGGGTTTTTAGGTGTGTCTGCTGGTAATGTCCTTGTGCAAGTAGGGCCTGCTATTACAGTCTGTTTTTGGGCAAAGCTGAGCTCTGAGGAAGCAGGGCTGGTGGGGTCAGGGGGAGGCTAACATTTGGAGAAGACTGCTAGCTTGGTGCTGCAGTTGCCTGGATTCTCTGGTCAGACTCACTAGATAGTTAGGACTGGGTACTATATTCATCAGTGGATTGGGCTATGAATTAGCTTCTCTGCCTTGCCAGGGCAACAGGATAGATTCCAGAATCTATACAGCTCATTGTTTGGGGACCTGAATTGACAAGAGTGTGCACAGAATTCCCTTGTCAGGTGATGCTCTGCAGATGGGGGAAGCCACGGGTTGTGCTCACCATTCAAGTGCCGCTGGACACAGGGCTGTTGGATGGGCTGTGGAGCTTCCTGTGTGCTCTGGTTATTTAGGTTCCCTGGTCAGACTAGCTAAAGGTTGTATTTGATGATGAGTGGGGCTACAAATTAGATTTCCTGCCTGGGCACAGTGGCAGAAAGAGGTCTAAAGCCAGTAAAGCTCTATATTGTCTAAACTCAAGCAGAACTGCATCCCAAGTTCCTTGACTGAACAGGGCTTTGGTCTGCAGACTATCAGCTGTGCCCGCCCACCTCGGTTGTAGTGCCGCTGTGCTGTAGAGCTTTCAGGAATTTTTGCGAGCCCTTTTGGTTGGATGGGCTGGAAGACTCTCCACAATGTGTGGGGCTATGTCTCAGCTCCCTTGCCTGGGTGGGAGGAGGAGGGGCCAGGAGTGACCCTCAGCTTTATCTGTGAATTAATCACTCTGCCCGTGTGGAGCAGGGGAAGCCCCAATGCATGGCTTTGCTCTGGGGTGATCAGTCCCACTCAGCCACCTCTTGGCTTGAGTGCCATGGGGCCACACAGCTTTCAGGGATTGTCTCCAGCCCTTCTGGTCTGATGGGGTGGAAGATGCTCCACAGTGTGTGTTGGGGGGGTTGTGGAGGGGGGGCTCTGGCTCAGCTCCTTACCTGGGAGTGGATAGTACCACTGGGCTTTAGGGCTGTCAGAACTCCTCCTTTAAGAATCAGAATCAGGCAGATCTGCACCCTGCTATGTTCACTGGTCAATGTGCCCCTGGCTTGGTTCTGCAGATAAGCAAAGCCACTGGTTGGGATTATGCTGGGCACTGCAGGTATGAACTTGGTCTGCCACGATCTATGTGCTGGTTGTTACAAGTGCTTCATCCATTCTTTGTCAAAGTCAGAGTCCCAGTGGCTGAGCCCTGCAAATTTCCCAGCAATCCTAGTGCTGTGAGATCAGGGTAGGAGCTACCACAAAGGGACTCACAATAATGGGTGTGTGTGTGCTGGTTTCCCTCCTGGGTTCTCTTTTCCTACTGAATGAACCAGAGTCTCAGGGGAGACCTCTCCACATGGTGCTGCACTGTCCTGGGGAGGGACAGTGCAGTCAGTGGATAGCTGCTTCTCTTACCTTCCTAATGCATCTGTCTTGATCTCAGTGATGTAGGGGGTATTTCAGCCTGACCCCTGTAGGAGTCTCAGTGATGTCTTGTTCTTGAATAATTGTTAGTTGTTTTTCTTGTGAGGGGGAGCAAAGCTAAGAACAACCTATGTCACCATCTTGGTGATGTCTCTCCTATTCTACACTTTTTTACCACTTTGTGCCTTAGCTAGAGTGCCCCTTTGCTACTCTCGCAGACTTGTTTATCTTTTGATAAATCCCAGTTCAAATGCCAGCTTTGAGAAGCCCTTCCTTCCTTCCTTCCTTCAGATTGATTCATTTATTTCAGAGAGCAAGTGAGTGGGGGAAGGGACAGAGGGAGAGAATATCCAAGCAGACTCCTGCTGAATGTGGAGCCCAACTCAGGGCTTGATCGCACGAGCCATGAGTTCAGGGCCTGAGCCAAAACCAAGAGTCACATGCCCAACCGACTGAGCCACCCAGGCGCCCCTGAGAAGCCTCTTCTTTTTTTTTTTTAAAGATTTTATTTATTTATTTGAGATAGAAAGAATGAGAGATAGAGAGCATCAGAGGGAGGAGGATCAGAGGGAGAAGCAGACTCCCCGCTGAGCAGGGAGCCCCATGCGGGACTCGATCCTGGGACTCCAGGATCATGACCTGAGCCGAAGGCAGTCGCTTAACCAACTGAGCCACCCAGGCGCCCCGAGAAGCCTCTTCTGACACAACCTAGATGGAGATAGTTGTTTCCTTTTCTAGGCTCCCATTCTTTGTCCACATTATATTGTAATTTGTTTTTAAGTCTGCTAGTACTGCTGGATGAGTCCCTTCAGGGACTGGATTTTGTTCATCTTTCCCCAGCATCTAACAAGGTACCTGGTATTCATTATTTATTCATCTTCATTTAGTCAGTCAAAATAAATGTCTGTATCTCAGGCATTGTACTAGGAGGAAGTATACAGTGATAAGTAAAACGGACGAGATTCCTTCATGGAGCTTACTTTCTGTTGAGGAGATAACAATAAATAAGTAACAAACATTAGTGCTGTAAAGGCAACAAACACATGATAATTAAGAACAGAGAAATGCAGAGGGCTGTATTTCATGTATGTGGGAATTACATAGAGTGGAGGCAATATTGAAGCTGAGTGTTGAAGGATAAGAAGGAGCCAGGGATTCTAAAGAGGGGTGAGCCTATGAGAGCTTTCCAGACATAGTACATGCCTATTGAGTGAATGTATGAATTATGGAACGACATATTCTGTTTCCCATCTTTATTTAACTTTACCCTCTAGCTATGTTTTTTGTATGTTTGTTTTTATTTGAGAGGTGGGTATACTGAGTGAATCCTATACTTAAGAAACCCAGAATAAAAAACAAAACAAAAAAAACCCAGCACTAACCCAGGTTAGTGTAAAGCACAATATCATGTACTCATCCCAACTGTACCTCCATCCCCACCCCCACTCACTGTTCTGTGTTAGGTGCTTGGTATGGAGAAAGGGTTTCTGCCCTGTGGAGCTTACACACTTATTTGTTGACTCTTTCATGTAAGCCCTTTTTAGAATTCTTAACCAGGACATTTTTGGAGAAGGTTTTTGACCTATCTCAAAATAGACTTTCTTTTTTTTATAGTAGCAATACAATTTTTTTTTCTGAGTTTTCATTTTCTTTCTTTTTTTTTTTGTCTGTTGCACACAATTTAACGATATAAGAATGAGCTGGTAGTTTACCATTCTAAAGAGTGATTGATTTTTCTTGCATTTTCTCTTTATAGTAATTATAGTGCTTACATGATTTGCACTAGAATTGCTTTTCCTCATTTCAAGTTTCATATCGAAGAAAGAAAAGAATGCTTTTTCTCTCGTTAACATTAGAATGGTCTAAGAGAATGATCATCCGTATTTTTTATCAAAAACCAGTTTTTTCAGAGAAACAAAGCAATAATTTCTGCATCTGTAAGACAAGACTTTGGTTTAAGGCAGTATGTATAGATAGATGGGGGTGTGTATGTGTGCATTTTAATTTTCATTTTGAATTTTACTTTAGGAGGTTTTGGACATCTTGCCATTTTCAATTCTTGCCTGCAAACCAGAAGCATAGATGATGGGGAGCTATTACATGGTATATTAAAAATTCTAATATCCTGGAAGAAAGATCATGAAGATATTTTTCTTTTCAGTTGGTAGGTGATATTTTATACTGTGTCTCCTTCCCCCATTACAATGTGTATCCAGATTGTGTATCTTATAGTCACAATTTTGTACAGTAATAGGATAGTAAACATTTAAGCCAACCTTTCATAAGTATATCAGATTTAAAATAAAATAGTTTAATTGAATGTCCTTATCATTCTTCCATGTTTTTTTGTTTTTTTGTCTTTATCACAGTAATCTATCAGAAGTAAGTCCAGAGATACTAGGTGTAAATATAGAAATAATCCGGTTCCTTTCCCTGTTTCTGAAATACTGCTCATCTCCTCTGGCAGAGAGTGAATGGGACTTCATCATGTGCTCCATGTTGGCTTGGTTGGAGGTAAATTAACCCGATGTGTCATCACCGCTGTTAAGTCTTCATGCATATCTGTATACTAGAACCAACTACTAATCTTATTCTTTAAGTAATGATTATAATTAGCTCTTTTGCAAACATTTAAACACTTTATAGATGTATTCCTCACCAGTTACTGTTTGATAGAACAGTGAAGTGATAGAGGTTTAATGTCTGCCAGTATCATTCAGTGACCAAATCTCCTGCTCTTAAAGTGTTCTCTCCATTAGCTCATTTTAATACAATATTTGTAGCACAGCCCTTGGAGATTTTATCTTTCATGATCAGTTTTTTCATCTTTTTGGCTCTTAATTAAATTATTATTAAAATGTACTGTGCCAGTAATACATTAAAGATTAAGCAAATTCAGAGGGAATTAATGCTCTTTTTATGACACAAAGCAAGTATAGTATTTGTGGGCTCTGATGGCAGCAAATCATTAGGGTTGAATTGGTCTGAATCTCTGCTTTGTTTGCTGTTAGCTGTGTGGCTTAGGGTGTTCAAACTTGACTTACTTGAGCCTTGGTGTCCTTATTTTATTTATTTATTTATTTATTTAAAGATTTTATTTATTTTAGAGAGAGAGATTATGAGCTGGGGAGAGGGGCAAAGGGAGAAGGAGGGTGAGGATCTCAGGCAAGCTCCCTGCTAAGCACAGAGCCTGACTCAGGGCTCAATCTCACGACCTGAGCCCAAGTTAAGAGTTGGACATTCAACCGACTGAGCCACCCCAGCGCCCCCAGTGTCCTTATTTTAAAAATAACTTAATAATGCCCAATTAGTAAGGCTCCTGAGAAGATTATAAATATGTTTTTATAATTTCACTTGGTAAATGGTAATTGATATTTTCTTTCATAGTTTTAGAAATAGAGAGCATTTCAGAATAAATGGATTGATTCTAATTCTTAGTATTTAATTTTTTAAAAAGTTATTTTGATGTAAAATGTATAAATGTCTCTGAGACTCTACACTTCAACTGCTTTTTATTTTAAAATTTAGAGAACTGAGAGAGTTTTCTTTAATCCCTTGATTTGTGGTGTTCTGGTAGATGTCTGCTAACCTATTTCGTTTTTGTTTCTTCAGACAACAAGTGAGAATCATGCATTGTATTCTGTTCCACTTATACAACTGTTTGCCTGTGTCAGCTGTGACTTGGCCTGTGAGCTCAGTGCTTTTTTCGATTCTGCAACTCTGGATACCATTGGCAGTCTCCCTGTAAATCTAATCAGTGAATGGAAGGAATTTTTTTCCCAAGGCATCCACAGTTTGCTTTTACCTCTTTTGGTGACCGTTACAGGCAAGTGAAAGGGGAATCATAGTGGGATTCATTGCAGATGACTAGTTGAAAAATTCAAAACAAAAACTTTGGCTGCTTAAGTCAAACGGTACAGAAGAGTGAAGAAAAGAACCTGAGAGAAAGCTTGGCATCTCAGAAGCATCACATATGCTTCTGCTTTACAGACAAGAATTGAAAACTGGCAAAGTATCCAAAGACTATTACAAGTTAAAATAATAGTAATTCACATAACCTGAATAGATTATTTATAACTCAAACTTCTCTCTTTTTTAAGGATGAGATAATAGAAGTTATGATTACTGTTTAAGATTACATTAAACGGTTTCTAGTGAGGACTGCTCTACTTTTGTCAATTTTTTACTTCATTTTCTTAAATGACGTTTAACCGTGAATCAGTCAAGTTCTGTTGCTCACTTTATTTTGGGATGTGCATGTTTCTTTCCTTTTTGTCATCAGAAGAAAGTGAAGATACATCTGAAACATCCTTTCAGAATGCAGTGCTGAAGCCCATGTGTGAAACATTAACATATATCCCGAAAGACCAGCTGTTGAGTCAGAAACTCCCTTCAAGATTGGTTGCTGGCCAAAAAGCAAACTTACCAGAGTATCTCCAGACTTTGTTAAATACATTGGCCCCATTACTCCTCTACAGAGCTCGGCCTGTGCAAATTGCTGTTTACCATATGCTATACAAGTAAGAATTCTTCCAATTGAATCAATGTTGTGGTGGTTCAAAAAAAAAAAAAAAAAAAATATATATATATATATATATATATGTATTTAGTTTTAACCCTTGGTCATTAAAAAAAAAAGTCAAAGTAAAAAAAAATAAATAAAGTCGACCATGCATTTTAATAACAGGGATGCCAGATTTTGGATCATTTAGGTCACTGTTCTCTATACATAGTTTACATTTAGATAGTCCTGGCCATAGGTGATTATTTCAGAAAACAATCATTTAAAAATATACTCATTACAAAGTAAGTATTGGTCTTTCTGCTCTTGAGCATGATTTAACAACGAACAGTTTAATGTAGTATAATATATATTCTGACTTGTAGATTGATGCCTGAATTACCACAATATGATCAGGATAATCTAAAGTCATATGGAGATGAAGAAGAAGAACCAGCTTTGTAAGTTTTTTTAATAATTTATTTTATTTAATTCTCATAATCCACCTCACTTATAATAACTTCAGAAGATGGATAAACACAAAAGCTCTGAATTTAGAGTATATATTCATTCAATAGATCTTTTAAAATCATCTGTAAAATAAAAATGAAAGTTAGAGTCCAGCCAAAAAAGATAGTTTCTCTCCTTAATTGTTCCTAAATCATATTTTCAGTTTGCTACTATTTGGCAGAACTTTCTTTGACCACACGGTAGCTGTGGAAAGAGTATATCAATTTAAATACCTGTTGAGCACCCATTTTGTGCAAAGTATTAAATGTCTAGGGGAGAATATGGTGTTTAGTAATTGTTCTTATTCATAAGGAGCTTATAATCTACTATAGATGATATTACTCTATAATAGAAAACAGTGTGTGGCAGGTGCTCTGGAAGAGGATAGATAGCATGCTGGGGGAACACAGCTGCTTGCACCAGAAGGGAAGACTTTTTCTTGAGAAAAAGACATTTATTCTGGATCTGTCAAGTTAGGTAGCACTTCAGCAGGGCAGGGAAGACCATATAAATTAAGGGAGTACCGTGTGCGAAGGCATGAATGTTCAGGATGTGCTGGGGAGTGTTGAGTAGTTGCCACTTAACATATTTTTTATTGTCTGTATCTTCCTCCACTGGAATAGAAACTCTGTAAAGTCAGGAAGTTTTGTCTCTTGTTCCCGACTATATTCATAGCATTCAGAATGGTCCCTGGCCTAACGCAGACTCATGAATACTGCTCATTTGTTTAATAAAAGGATAAATATTCAATGAATATATGTAGAGTAGGTAGGGAAGGTATAGATAATGAAGGGCCTTAAAAATTACATTTTCTGCGATTTAGGGCATTATTTGGTAGAAGATGGGAAAAGTACCAGCTGATTCTGGCTATAGTATGAATCATAAATTATACAAAGAAGCACACAGAGATGGAGACCATTCTAGAAACAGTAATAGTGCATGGAGGGCAGCATGGAAATGGAGAGATACCTGAGCTGGTATTTGTAAAATCCAGTGACATGGATTTTATGGAATAGAGAAGGAATGTGGTATGGAATAGAGAAGGGTTGGTAGATGGGATAGTGGTGTTGAAGGTAAAAATCCAAGGGCGGAAGCTTGAAGACCTGTGTTTATGGGCTGGGAAAAGGAAGCCACAAGGGAAGAAATGTTGCACAGGTGAAAGGAAAGAACTGAGCTACAATGTCAGAGAGAGTTTGACAGGATATATACACACGTATTTCACTTTTTGAGAATCTCCTAAGTTCATCTGAAAGTATTAATGAGTGTAGTAGTTCAGTAAAGAAGAAAATTAATTTACATTGTCATAAATTAATATGAATATTGAATTTACTTTCCTGAAAAGACATACAGTCTTATGTTTTTTACTCTTCATAGGGATCTGGTAGGACCTGGTATCGCTAACTACTAGAGCTTATATTTTATAGTATTTATCATATATATTTTAAATAATATAAATATGAAAAATATTTTACATATTTATGAATATAAAATGTGTTTTGTTTACATATGTTAGTGTATTTGTAATTAAATATATTTAATTTAGCAGAATTAGCAGTTAAGATTAGCAGTTAAAGCTGAATCTGTAAAGGGAGACTTTTAAAATGGTTTTTGAAAAATAGAGAAAGATTTTTCTGAAATGCTTAAAGTGTATACATGCTGTCAGTTTTTTAAGGGATAAGTTATGAAGAAAATTGTGGTGTTTAATCATTGATTCATAGGTCACCACCGGCAGCATTGATGTCTCTTCTTAGAACTCAGGAGGACTTGCTAGAAAATGTTTTGGGGTGTATTCCTGTTGGACAGATAGTAACTATTAAGCCACTGAGTGAAGACTTCTGCTATGTTCTGGGATACCTCCTCACCTGGAAATTAATACTTACTTTCTTCAAAGCTGCTTCATCTCAGGTAAATAGGTGATAACTTTTGACAGTTCTGTCATCTGTGTGTTTCTGTTCTGTTCTAAACCCTTTGTTTCCCCTCTTTTTGAAAAAAGGGGAAATGCCTCACATTTTAATCTTTCCTGGCTAACTTCAGACATTCTGCTAAATTTATATCTGTCCCTTAACTTCCTTATCCTCCCCCCGCCACACACACACACACACACACACACACACACACACAGTTTTTTTGCAAAAGTAATCTCTGGAATGTGCTTGAATCAATTTTTTTCTTACTGAATGTAGCCACCAAGTCCTTTTACTGCAGGAAACAAGATTTACATAATTTAATTTTGTGTTACTGCAGTAATAATTCCAAAGGACTTAGATCTTGCTGTTTTTGTTTTTTTTTTCCCCTTTGGTCAATTTCTGACCCTTTTGGAAATTTTATTAATACATCATTGGGAATTTACCTTATTTGAAAATCAGTTTTTAGAGCAAGATCTATGGAATGTTACTGTGTAATTCAAACTGTTATCTCAAAATTTTGGTAAAAAATATCTTAAGATAATTATTTTGCCCAAATTATTCTAGCAGCCACTAGATGTCTCTGTTGTCTCATGTTTAGGAAGAAAGACCTCATTGTCTAGGAAGAAAGCTGGAAAAATTTCCAGGTTTTCTTTCTTTCTTTCTTTTTCTTTTTCTTTTTATTCTTTAGGCTGATCCCCACTTAAAAAGTTCCAATTAAATGTTGATTGAATCAGTTTAATAAACTGATGGCTTTTTAAATATAAACAGTGGCTTTTTTGACAGGTCAGTACAATAACACTTAGTTTATTACCTCATATTTGAGGTGTGATTAAATATGGCATTCATTTCCAATGTGATTTTTCCGAATTCCTAAGTTATAATTTATGTCGTTGCTAATAACTCATACCTTGGTACAAATATATGAACATATGCATCTTTGCATTTGTATATCTAAGGGGAAGATCAAATTACAGAGGCAACGATGACCTAGATGTTTAAATTGTTTTATTTTTCTGTAGGCTGGCCACTTATGTTTGTGACTTGAGCTAGTTTTATTTGCTGGTGATGTATTTCAAGAACTCCTTGTTGGGCTTTTATATTTGTTTCTTAAAATATTGTTGATCTCTTAAAAATTGCAGCAAAGTGAGTCTTCCATGTGTAAGAATTTTGTTCTTATCATCTTATATTCAGAAATTTTCAAAATGGCCATGCATCACTTTTTTCATTAAACCAGAATTGGGGTGGGGCACAAAGAATTGTACAGCAGCATTAATGAGCCTGGAACTTGAACCGAATGGTGACAGTTAAACCAGAATAACTCAGTTAATAGCCTAATTAGATAAATCCTAAAGCAAACAGAATTTTTTAAAAAAGCACTGTAATTGGTCCTAAATCTAGGCTTTTAAAAAACTTTTTTCTTAAGAAAAACAACTCCCAGTGAATCAGATTGAACTGGAACAAAGCCATGAGCTTATGTGTGTTTCATAGCTTTACTAATATGTTTTTCACATACTATCAAATTTACTTAAAGTATACAGTTTGGTGTTTCTGCTGTATTCACGGAATTGTGTAAATATCACCACTTTCTAATTTTAGAACATTTTCAACACCTGAAAAAAGAAACCTTTACCCATTTGCAGTCAGTTCCCATTTCCTCTTAAGCCTTCCAGCTCTCAGCAGCCACTGTTCTGTGTTCTGACTCTGTGGATTTGCCTCTTCCTGGACATTTCACATATGTAGTCTTTTGTGTCTGGCTTATTTCACTTAGCATAATGTTTTCAGATTCATGCATGTTATGCCATATATCTGTACTACATTCCATTTTATGCCAGAATAATATTTCATCGTGTGACGAGTATACTACATTTGTTTATTCATTTATCGATTGGTGGATGTTTAGGTTGTTTCCACTTTTTGGTTATTGTGAATAAAGCTACTGGGAACATTGTAATGAATTTTTGGGTGGACATATATTTTCATTTCTCTTGTGTTGTACAGCTAGGAGTGGGATTTCTGGGTAATATACATGTGTTTTTAAAAGTCCATTGATTTTTTTTTTCAAGTTTTTATTTAAATTCCAGTTAGTTAACATACAGTGTAATATTAGTTTCAGGAGTAGAATTTAGTGATTAATCATTTATTAATCAACACCCAGTGCTCATCACAAGTACCCTCCTTAATACTTACCACCCATTTAGCCCATCATCCTGCCCACCTCCCCTCTAACAACCCTCGGTTTGTACATTATAGTTAAGAGTGTCTTGGGGTGCCTGGGTGGCTCAGTCAGTTAAGCATCTGCCTTCTGCTCAGGTCATGATCCTGGAGTCCTGGGATCAAGCCCTGGGATGTAGTCCTGGGATCGAGCCCTCTGCTCAGCCGGGAGTCTTCTCGTCCATTTCCCTCTGCCCTGCTCGTGCGCTCTCTCTCAAATAAATAAATAAAAAATCTTAAAAACAACAACAAAAAATAAAATAATTCTGCAGTTTCCCATTTAAAAAAAGTTTCTTATGGTTTGCCTCTCTTTCTTTTTCCCCTATGTTCATCAGTTTTCTTTCTTAAAGTCCACATTTGAGGGAGATCATATGGTATTTGTCTTTCTCTGACTTACTTTGCTTAGCATTATACTCTGTAGCTTAATCTGTGTTGTTGCAAATGGCAAGATTTCATTCTTGATGGCTGAGTAATATTCCATTGTATATATACCACATCTTCTTTATCCGTTCATCAGTTGATGGACATTGGGGCTCTTTCCATAATTTGGCTATTGTTGATAATGCTGCTATAAGCATCACGGTGTATACCCCTTCGAATCTGTATTTTTGTATCTTTAGAGTAAATACCAGTAGTGCTGGATCGTGGGATAGTTCTATTTTTTTTTTTTTTTAATGAAATGCAACAGTACTTTAATTATTTCAGTGCTACAGGTCAGTTGATCTGTGCCACCCACACCAGATCTATTTTTCTGTAAAGATTACCTGACATTTGTTGTTGTTATTACTGTTTTTTAGTAGGCTCTGTGCCCAACGTGGGGGCTTGAACTCACAACCCTTAGATCAAGGATTGTGGGTTCTACTGACTGAGCCAGCCAGTCATCCCAGGGTAGTTCTATAACTTTTTTGAGGAACCTCCATACTGTTTTCCAGAGTGGCTGCACCAGTTGCATTCACACCAGCAGTGCAAGAGGGTTCCTTTTTTTGCACAGCCTCGCCAACACTTGTTTCTTGTGTTTTTGATTTTTGCCATTCTGACAGGTGTGAGATGGTATGTCATTAGTTTTGATTTGCATTTCCCTGAGGATGAGTGATGTTGGTAATCTTTTTTTGTGTCTGTTGGCCATCTGAATGTCTTTGGAAAAATGTCTATTCATGTCTTCTGCCTATTTTTTAACTGGATTATTTTTGGTTTTTGGGTGTTCTTATAAGTTCTTTATATATTTTGGATACTAACCTTTATCAAAAAAATCCATTGATATGTATCATTAGCTTTTTAAAATTCTACTTCCAACTTTTTTTTTAATTCAGATTTACAGAGGAGGTAGAAGAGTAATTCAATGAAAAGTCATGTACCCTTTTCCTAGAGTCACAAATTTTTAAATGTTGCTACCTTTGAAGATTTATTTATTTTTGGAGAGAGAGAGAGCGCAGCAGGGAGAGGGAGAGGAAGAGAGAATCTCATGCAGACTCCCCACTGAGCATGGAGCCTTACGTGGGACTCAGTCTCATGACCCTGAGATCATGACTTGAGCCAAAACCAAGTCGGACGCCCAACCAACTGAGCAACCCAGGCACCCTAATGTTGGTACCTTTGTACGTGTTTTCTCTATATTTACTTTCTTTGTATTTCCTTTTTCTCTGCTCATCTATTTGAAAGTTGCAGATTCATGAATACTTTTACGAAAAGTATTTAAACATGTATCTCCTAAGAACAAGGACATGTATTGATATAGTTATTATACTCAAATTTAATTTTAATGCAATAATCTAATTTGTGTTCAAATAATTTTGGTTGTCCCTGTAATGTCCTTTATAGTTTTATTCCTTCTCTATTGAGGATTTGATCAAGGATCATGTTTGCATCATGTTTGTCATATTTCTTTAACCCATAATTTCCCTACCTGTCTTTTCTTTATTGTCATTCAGGTTGGTTATTTTGTAGACTCTGTTAGGATTTGAATTTGTCTGATTGTTTCCTCATGATGAGTTTCTGGTTAATTTTCAGCAAGAGTACTTACTGCACTTGGTGATGTGTCCTCAGTGTGTCACCTCAGGAAGCACAGAATGTCAATGTGTCCTTTATTGGTGATACAAAGTTTGGTTACTTGGAAAAGTAGTGTCCTCCAGATTTCTCCATTGTTAGGTACTTTGATCAACATATTTTAAAAATAAATTCCATATCCTATGGCTTGATACTTGTATGTGAGCATTTGTAGTGTTCAGAAAATGGTGTCTTGCACCAAGAGGAGATACATGCTTTAGTGGGAAGAATAATTTTAAAACCGGTACACATACCAAAGAGTTGCAAAGTAAATGTGAACATATGAAAACTGGGTTATTGAGGAATGAGTTCTGAAGCACACAGATGCCTTTAGTGCACCGAGTGATGCCAGATTTTCCTATTTCTTAAAATTTTAATCCCCGTATGGTTAACATACAGTGTTGTATTAGTTCCAGGTGTACAGTATAGTGATTATATAATTCTGTACATCACCCAGTGCTCATCACAAGTGCCCTCCTTAATCCCCATCACCTATTTCACACACCCCCCACCCACCTCCCCTCTGGGAACCATCAGTTTGTTCTCTATAGTTAAGAGTCTGTTTTTTGGTTGTTTGTGGCTTTTTTTTTCTTTTGTTTCTTAAATTCCACATATGAGTGAAATCATATGGTATTTGTCTTTCTCTGACTGACTTATTTTACAAGATTTTCCTATTTTTAAAAAAGGAACCAGAAATCCATATATTTTTTGAAGATTTATTTATTTTGAGAGAGAGAGCATACTCATGGGAATGGGGAGAGGGGCAAAGGGAGACAATCTTCAGACAGACTCCCCACTGAGTGCGAGCCTGACACAGGGCTTAATCCTATGACCCATGAGATCATGACCTGAGCCAAAACCAAGAGTCGGACACTTACCCGACTGAGCTGCCCAGGCGCAGCCAGAAATCCATATTTTTGAGTGAAATCCTGTTTTACAAAACAAGACCCCAAGACATTTTGGACTACTAGTTTGTTGCTCTCTTTTTCTAAAGGGATGCTGGAGTGTTTGCTGTGGTGTGAGGTCAGCCATAAAAATGGGATTAGTTTTAAGTAGGACTTTTGTAAGATTAAGAACTATGGTGCGGGAGGGGTATGTGGAAGACTTGGGAGGAGAGGGAGCAAATCATCTGGGGAGTGGGGAGCAGATTTTCTTAGAGAAAGCAGAGGTGAACTTACTAACAAGGAGATAGTTTGAGAAAGACGTTAGAATCCGTCTCATAATGAGGGGATAGTGAAAACTGCTTGTTTATGAAGAAAGGGAGCAGCGCCGTCAGTGACACATTTGGGAAGTAAGAATGTGGCATGTATTTTGTAGGACTCTTCCATGTAGTTCTAAGTCTTCAAATTAACGCCTTTTTCACTGTGTTCTTGTACAGTCTATTCTACTTTGATTTGTTCTTCTCACTGACTTGGTTTAATTGGGTTTACTAACAAAAATTCTTTACTCTCCACCAGCTTCGGGCACTGTACTCAATGTACCTTCGAAAAACAAAAAGTTTGAATAAATTGCTCTATCACCTGTTCAGACTTATGCCGGAAAATCCGACCTATGCAGAGACAGCTATTGAGCTCTCAAATAAGGACCCTAAAACATTCTTTACAGAAGAGCTCCAGTTGAGTATTAGAGGTCAGTACGATGTGTGTTTGTGTTCTTTCTTGGAGACTAGGTCCAGATTAGGCTGTATTTATTATGCTGTACTCTTCAGAGTTTGGATAATAACCCCAAATGTGTGTCCTGGCTATCAGAAGATTGAAGTGCATGTTAAAATGTCTTGGAGATGTGAGGAGGGTACTATGTCTTGTGAGTACTGAGGTGGATATTCTATGATTTTTGTATAACCTCACAGTGAGCTCTGGGGAAAGTATAGGGACCAGACTCCTTTTCATAATTTATAAGAAGACAATCTTTAAATTTTTTAAAAAGTTTATTTATTTATAATCTCTATACCCAATGTGGGTCTCAAACTCATGACCTGGAGATCGTGCTCCACCGACCGAGCAGCTAGGCACCCCTAAATTTTTCCTCCTTTTTATTTAACTTTTTTTTCCCCACTCCCTGGGCGTAGGGGCTTGGGTTGTCCTTTTTAAAATATGTATGTTCCCTTTTTTTGTGATCTGTCATGTGAAATATAGAATGCTATGTCTAGGCAGATTTTTCAGTGTCATTTGGGATCTTCATTCTTTTTACTTCTTTTTGCCATTCCAATGATTCATTTTGAATGTGTGAGAGAAAGTTAATACTCTAGAGTTCTGGCTTCTTCAGTATGTTTGTTTTTTGAGCTCTAGCTCTAGTTTTAAAGAATTGAAAATGATTTTCTAGTCTTTTATTCTATGTAAGAAATACATGTTATTAACTAAGAATTTGTTTTTTCTTCAGAAACAGCAACTCTTCCCTACCATATCCCACACTTGGCTTGTTCAGTCTATCATATGACATTAAAAGACTTGCCTGCCATGGTTAGGCTGTGGTGGAATAGTAGTGAGAAGCGTGTTTTCAATATTGTAGATAGATTTACAAGCAAGTATGTCAGCAATGTTCTTTCCTTTCAAGAAATTTCTTCTGTGCAAACAAGTACACAACTATTTAATGGCATGACGGTTAGTATTATCTTGAATTTTTTCCGGAAAAGTTGTTTAAATATTGGTTATGTCTCTCATTTGTAGTGAGTATCATCACAATATTAACCATTGGTTCAGAATTTACAGAAATTGTCTACTATATTTTCTACTTCATTCTTGGGTATCAAGTCTCAGTATTAATGTATAGATTGAAACAATGTTATAATTTCATTTACTCCTGTCAGAGGTTTTTGAACATTCATTAGTTCATTCAAAATATATATTGGAACACCTGTAGATTCCAGGCACTGTGTATCAATCACTTGGGAAATGAATGGTTTGGTAGGGTCAGTTTCCTATTGTGTAATATCATACAATCTAATAAAGGGAAAAGAGTGATACCGATATGTTTTTTGCATTGGAAACTGGAAAGTGGCACATTAAGAGGAAGCGTGCTCTGCGATCAGCATGGGAAAGGTTCATCTGACTGAGGGGTTTAGGTGCACCTTTATGGAGGAAGGTTACTTTGAAGTGGGCAGGATTGTGTTTTAGGGGCAGTGAGGAGAAAAGTGTTGAATATAGAGGAAGCAGTATGGCAAAAGCAAAAAGCTTGGAGATGAGAATGTAATTTCTGTGATTGCCCTAAGAAATGATGAATAAGCCAGCATTCATACAGAGCAGGATTCCTGAAGGTAAATAGAGAACCAGTTGCTTCCATGATGAATTACAGCCATACTGGGGAAGGCCTCAAATGATGGTTTAAAATATTTGGTCCTGGGGCGCCTGGGTGGCTCAGTCGGTTAAGCGTCTGCCTTCGGCTCAGGTCATGATCCCGGGGTCCTGGGATCGAGCCCCGCATCAGGCTCCTTGCTCTGCAGGAAGCCTGCTTCTCTTTCTCCCTCTCCCTCTGCTGCTCCCCCTGCTTGTGTTCCCTCTCTCTCTCTGTCAAATAAATAAATAAATAAATAAAATCTTAAAAAAAAAAAAAAAAAAAATATTTGGTCCTATTTGGCCACTGAAAATTTTCCTTTGAAGCAAGTGACACTGTCAGTGTTATAATGCGTAAAATTGCTCTGACTGTAATGTATAGTATAGGCTGTTGGCATGGAGCTTGGGTGCAAATGCATAGTCAGGGAGACCCACTGGTGTAAACATTATAATAACAAGGAGGGCCTGAGTGAGGCAGTATCAGTGGGAATGTTCCATTAAAGGAGAGGAATGTTAAAAATTTTGTGGTGATTTATCCAAACTTGTAGCTAGTTAATATCTGGGAGGAGGTAGAAGGAAAAATTTAAGATGATGCTATGGTTTTTAGCTTGGAAATAGGACAGTCAGAAGACTACACTGGTCAAGCATGGTAATTTGTGTTTTATGTTGTTTGCAATGCTAGTATGAAAACTAAAACCAGGTGGAAATAATTCTAATGGTTGATGGTTGGCTTTAAAGCTCAAGAGAATTCTGTGTCAGAGAAAGACTTAGGGGACTTCTAAATATAGATGATATTTGATACCCTGGGTGTGGAAGAAGAGCAATAATTAAGAATTCATTCTGTCACTGGTCTGTTCAAAACTTATGCAGCAACCCTAATATCATAAAACATACTTTTTTATGAGAAGGATTTCTTTTGAAACTAACTTTGAATTTCATAAAAATCACTATAAAATATGTCAGGTATATAAATGTATGTATTAAATATCTCTTGTCCAGTAAACCAACATGTTTACCTGTGTTGTCTTTGAATGAAGACTGACTGCCAATAGTCAACCTATCAAGATGTTTTTTGAATGAAAGGAAAGAAATTTGCAAAAAGGTATCACCTTTCCTGTGTTGCAGGTTAAAGCTCGAGCTACTACCCGAGAAGTGATGGCTACTTACACTATTGAGGACATAGTTATTGAACTTATAATACAGCTGCCTTCCAATTACCCCCTGGGTTCAATAACTGTGGAGAGTGGGAAAAGAGTAGGTGTGGCTGTTCAGCAGTGGCGGAACTGGATGCTGCAGTTAAGCACTTACCTCACCCATCAGGTAAGTTTCTCTGTGCACATTCAGCTTTCCAGATAGTACTACTGACCTCCTCTTTGAAAGGTAAGTAAGACTTAAAATATATCACTTCTGCTTGAGGTTGACAGAGATACTGTATTTCCTTGGGTCAACACAGATGTATACCTAAATGACCTGAACCTACCTACTGAGCTGTTTTCCTTTTTAAGGTTCTGCAATTTTTTTTTCTGGTGTTTGAGAGGAATTGACTTTACTCCACTGACATTGTGGATGACACAGAACAATGCGTGGTATTAAAGAAACTGTTTGAGAGGGAATCTTTGTAAGATACTGGATCAATGAATATCTTTGGAGCTACTTTTAGTCTAACATTTCAACTCTCCTTCTGTGACTAGAGAAATCACAGTACTCTCAAAGATCTTTGACTTTTAAACAAATGTTAGTTGTTTGCACGTTGAGACTATAAAACTTGATGTATTGATGCAAAACCTCTCTTTCAGGTCTGTCTTTAATGGAGAAAAAATTGTATCTGGTTTCTAAAACTTGGGAGGTCATTTTAAAACCAACGTTCAGAAAACTTAGGAGATGTGAATATAGCCAAGCAGATTCTGTTCTTTCTAAATTAAAATTCAGGGGTGCCTGAGTGGCTCAGTCGGTTAAGCGTCTGCCTTCAGCTCAGTTCGTGATCTCAGGCTCCCTGCTCAGCGGGGAGTCTGCCTCTCCTGCCGCTGGTGCGCTCTCTCTCTCTCTCTCTCTGTCTCTCGTGCTCACTCTCGCTCTCTCTCTCTAAAATCTTTTTTTAAAAAATTAATTAAAGTTCAACTTTAAAATTTATGAAATTGAATAAAAATAACTTCGGTGGTCTTCAGAGTATATTTACTCTATTTTTTTTCTTTTTGTTAACAGAATGGAAGTATTATGGAAGGCCTAGCCTTATGGAAAAATAATGTAGACAAACGTTTTGAGGGTGTTGAAGATTGCATGATATGTTTCTCAGTCATTCATGGTTTCAACTATTCTCTTCCCAAAAAAGCCTGTAGAACATGCAAGAAAAAGTTCCATTCAGCCTGCTTGGTAAGTCCAAAGAGAAATTAACTTACTTATATTTTATGTATATTTATATGTGTGATATCTAATTTTAGAAAATGATGTTAAACTCTTAATGGTAGTTAATGAGAGGCATATTAAAATGATTTTTCAAAATCTGTAAAAGATAATTAGTAATTCACGGATACTGGTAGCATCAAAGCACTTTAATAAATGAGTGTTTTTATTATAGCTCTCACTCAGACAGTACATGTCCTATAAGATCTAGACCATAAAGGAGACTGAAAAAATTGGAACCAGGGGCCATCTGGCGTTAGAGCTCTTTACTGTTTTTAAACATCATATTGAAAAGAAAGCTGCCCAAGATACAGTTGCTTCGTAAGGAGGTCTTCCTGACATGTCTTAGTGGTTGGGTGCAGGAACATAGGGAGAAAGAGTCATACTGTAGCCTTTGGAAGTAACGTGAGTTGTGTTGATTTTGGAGATGAATGGAGAAAGCTAAAATTTTGGTATTCTCCCTTTTCCACTTAATCATTGTTAAGCTTACCTTGGATGTATATGTAAAATGACAGCTTTAAAAGGTTCTTTTAACATTTAAAACCTTTTCTTTTTCAGTACAAATGGTTTACGTCTAGCAACAAATCCACTTGTCCACTCTGTCGTGAGACCTTTTTCTGAATTTTTTCCTTCCATTGGAAGTGATCCCTGAAGTAAATCAAGCAAAGACTGTGGATCTGGATCCATCTTAAAGTGTTGATGGGAGGAGGCCAGTGAGCATTACTTTTAAATAGGACCTTCTCTGGAAAATTATTTTGGTTAAAGTAATGATCCTAAAATCAGGTTTACTTACCTTTAGATTGCTTTGTAAATGTTTGGAAACCTTTTCTTTTACATAAGAATATTACATATTTGAGAGAAAATATTTATATTAATAGTTTAATCTTTTTGTATATTTAAAAATAAATATGGAAAAACTCTAAATTACAGAATTGGAATTTGTGAAAGCACTGTACAACTGTATTATGCTAAAAAGCCCATTCAGTTTGTTGATCTATGTTCTAGAAGAGTCCAAGTGAGGCAAATGAATTGAGAGGGTTGATTTATATCTACAGATATTTTAGGACTTATTTATTAGTTATGACAACAAAATTAATTAGTATTCTGCTATTTGTAGATTATTTTAATGATAAAAATGAGGCTAAGCTATTAATATAGCTTATCATAAGCTATTTGAAGCATGCTCTGAAATCCTATATAAAAGAGTGTAAACTGAACTTTAAGGTGTCTCCATTAATCAAAGGTTATGAAATTCAGAAAATTAAATTCACAGCACTGACCTTTTGCTGTGGAAAAATTTCCATGTATTAGTGAAATTTGAATTGCAGACTTGTCAGTGAACTTGTTACTCCATTTGAGTGAGTCTCTAGAGGGTATGAATTTGAGAGAAACAGAATTAGATTATTTCATTCATGAAGCAGAGTGGTAGTTACCCCTCTATCTAGAGGGAAGAAATAAATAAGTATTTCTGAAACTTAAAATTGGTGGAAAAAACAAAAATTTTAAAATGTCATAGGAGGCTTTCAATTTTGTAAGCAAATTTTGCTATTCTTACTGGCCAGAGTTACACTACATTAGAGATTTGGGGGAGCTTATTTTTTCCAGCCTTTAGAAGTACAAGTTAATAATTTTAGCACTAAGTAAAATTCAGTATAATGGGCTGAAGTGGAATAGGTGAATACCTGCCGTTTGCCACATCACTGTTACCCTTAAAAAAATTGTGCCCAAGTTATAAAAGTATGGAAGTTTAGAACTTGGAATAATTTTATTGCAGTCTTCCATTACATGGGAAATATTAGCATATCTAATAGCAAGTTTACTTGAAAGATCAGCTAATCATCTCTGTTGCAAATGTTTAATTGGCAAAAAGCAAGTCATGTTAAATAAAATCACTGCTTACCATCAACTGGGTAAAATGGTTATTATTGAAATAGAATGAATGTGGTCAGAGTATTGTAGTCAAGAGTGAAGTATTATGCATGAATTACAGATCTCTTGAGTTGAATTTGTAGATCCAGTATCCTACCCAGTTTTGTCTGTCTCTTGGATTTTTCTCCCTAGTGTTTATTATCTTATAGCCTTGAGACTCAAGGAGTCAGTCAGTGAAGAACAGATAGCAAAATTCTACCTCTTCTTAACCCCTTTCTTAAAATATTCTCTTTCTATGTCTCTCTCTGACATAGTAATCCCAAAGGATTGTGTTACTCTGTGAAAGTTACACACTTTTCCTTTAAAAATGGTTTTATAATAAGACCTTGTTTATAACTTTTCCAGTATTGGTACTTCTTGGCTTCTGACCCAAACCTCAAGTAGAACAGAAAAGGGAATAATGGAGCATTGTTTTTCCACGTTAGTATCTAGGGCATCAGATTCTTGGTGAAACACTATAATTAAATGGAATACCTACTCTTCATACTTAGGACTCTTAACACATTTCTTTGAGACTTGTAAATATAAATGTAAAGCTTGTTACTGTTTATATGCTAAAGAAAAGCTTTCCAAAATAAGACTGAAATTCAGAATATCATTGATTAAAGTTTTATTTATATAGCTTTAACACTGCAGAGCATCCCTTAAAATTCTAGCATAAGGACATTAAAAATTGCATGAGATTCAAAGCCCATTAGCAAAATTATTAATTTAAAACCCTAATGTAAATTGCAAATTTTAGAATTTATTTTTAACTCTTATTTATCACATGCTCTAATGTATTGTACATAAGTTTCTGTGGCTTAAATAATTAATGTTATTATTTGATAAGTTTTGGTGGTGTGAATGATTAATGTTCTTATTTGATTGTTATACCATATGTGCCCATTAGGATTCTTTTTAATTATAAAATATTTCAAGTATACAGAGTAATAATATAAATGCCCTTGTACTCTTCACAAACTATTTTGCCATATTTGCTTCTGATTTTTAAAGAAATAAAATATTCCTCTTTTGTACTCCTCCCTGATGCCATCTCCTCTTTCCCTCCCTAGAGCTAACCTACTGTTCTGAAGTTGGTGTGACTCCTTCCTATTTAAGATTTTATACTTTATCATGTGTTTGTATCCATAAATAATATATAGCAGTTTAAAAAATATTTTTATTTGCGATAGCCTATTGTATGTAATCTTTTGTAACTTGCTTTTTCACTCAACATAACTGCTGTTTATAGTATATTAGTTTACTTGCCAATTCCCCCAATAATGGTCATTTCAATTATTATTTTTTGCTATTTTGAACAGTGCTGCAGGTGTACATCCTTGATAACATTTTCTCACACAGATGTCCTAGATATTCTCTCATATGTCCCCAAATGTATATGTATACTGTGTGATATGTATACTCTGTGACTTTAGATCTTGTCAAGACAGTTGCTCTCCAAAGTGGCGTGCAAGTTTGCACTGCCAACAGTAAGGGAAGAGAGTTCTGGTTTTCTTGCCTCATCACCAATACTTAGTCTTCTCAGATTTTTAAATTTTTCTAGTCAGAGCTGTGAGATAGTAGCTTTTTGTTTTAATTCATATTTCCCTGGCCACCAAGAACCTTAGCTTCATTTCATATACTTATTGGTCATTGTGAATTTATTATCTATATGCCTACTTTTCTCTATTACATGGCAGCTTTTAGTGTGTGGGTTGACTTTAATGTGGTCTGTGGCCGTCTTAATTATATAGAATTTTGCAGTTAAGTTTAGTCACATTTATCATCCTTTTCCTTTATGATTGAGCCCTTTCTGTGTTAGTTTTTAAAAATTTATTCCTTCCCTGAAGTCTGAAAAATTCTATTTTGCTTCAAAAGCTATAAATTTCAAAATATGCCTAATTCACCTCAAATTAAATTTTGTGATTGTTGTAAGGTAGAAATCCTACCCCATATTGATAGCCAGTTCTCATAACGTCTCTTATTAAATAATATGCCCATTCCCCCATTAACTTTGTAGTGGCTCCTCTCTTATATTACCAAATCTCTTTGCATGTGCAAATTGGTTTCTGGACTCTGTATTCTATTCCATTAGCCTACTTATCTGTGTTAATTCTACACAAATTTATTTATTTAAAAAATAGCTTTATAATTAATTTGAAGAGGAGGTAAGTAGTCCTCTACTCTTATTGTTCCAGGACTTTCCTTGGATAGCCGTATCCTCTGCTATCCAAGTACTCCCCTTCCCTTGCTTGTTTATTATCATGGCTAGTTTGTCCTCACTGTACTAAGTTGTTTTAGGAAAGAATTTGATAAATGCCCGTGTTAGGTTTTATCTGGTGCAACTGGGTGGCTCTTCTGGCTTAAGGTCTTCCAACCCAGTTATTCTGTTTGTTTATTTGTGATGGAATGCTTGAACTTCTCCATGATTTTGTCTTTTTGTTTTATAAAAGTTCCTTGCAAAAAGACTTTGGGCTCAGCAAGGTATTTAGCATGGGGGTCTGCTAATCTAACAACTTTGATAATATCTTTTTTTTTTTTTTAACTCTGGATTTCTTTTTAAGGATAGTAACTTCTTTAGGTGGCACCAAAGCACCAAATAACTTGTATATTTCATATCGGATTTTATTAGGTTAAGGAACCTCTGCTTCTGTAGCATTCCAAATTGGTATGTTATTTCAAAAATATACTGGCTATCTATTTACTCTTCTTAGCAATGTGATATGTCCTATAAAAGACTCTTAAAAAGGAACCTATAAAAGACTACAAGTTTGTCCACTTGAGTCTATTTTTCTAAAAGACTTTGGTGTGTTGTATATCCAGATAATAGTCTTCCTTTTCATTTTTTAAAAATAAAACCCATTAACAAACAGTATTTGTAAGAATTTAGTAGTACAGTGTTCAAAATGTCTGTTCTGGGCATAGACACTTCTTGAACTGCAGAACCATAATCATGGGATTCTTCATCAGCTAAAGATAATAAAGTTAATGGACTTGAGAAGGCTATAGCACTGGATGGTAAAATGAGAAAGAGAAAGTGATAATATACTTTATGTGGTACCATTAGATTTAATTTGCATATTGATCTTGTACCTTCCAACCTTGCTGAACTACTTTATTCTAATAGGGGTGTGTGTGTGCGTGTGTGCGCACATATGTGTGTGTAAATTCCTTAAGATGTTCTATTATATACAAGATATGGCAAATAAGGAGTTTTACTTCTTTTCCAGTCTGGATTCCTTTTGTTTCTTTTTCTTGCTTAATTGACTTGGCTGGAACCTCCAGTGTTGAACAGAAGTGTTGAGAGTAGATATGCTTGTCTTGTTCTTGATCTTAAGGGGTAAACTTTCAGTCTTCCAGCATTGTGATATTAGCTGTGGTTGATAATAATCAGACTTAAAGGTGAACTTAGTACATATGTGAAGATGCTTCAACTAATTATAATTAGTCTAGTTAGCAGTTTCTCTGATGCAAGAGAAAATAAGCTATTGGATCAAAGGATAAGCTTGTAAGAGACAATGGAGTTTTTATGTGTGCCATGCTGCAGAAAAACTATTAGAGCAGAGTTTCTCAACCTCAGTACTTTTGGCATTTTAAGGTGCATAATTCTTTGTTTAGGGAACTGCCCTGTGTATTATAGGATGTTTAGCAGCATTCCTGGCCTCCATCTACTAGATGCCAGTGCAGCATCCCATTTGTGACAACCAAAAATTTCCAGACATTGCCAGATGTCCCTTGGGTGGTAAAATTGGCCCTAGAGAACCATTGCCTTAGAGCAGGACTAATAAGCCCTATTGAATAAAAATATAATGTGAGCCACATGTAATTTTAAATTTTGCTAAGTAGCCACATTAAAAAATGTAAGAAGAAATAGGTGAAATTAATTTTAATAACACATTTTAACTTGGTATCCAAAATACTATTTTGATATGTAATTGATATAAAAATTAGATATTTTACATTTTCTGTATTATTTTTGAGATCCAGTGTGTTATTTTAAATTTACAACACATTTCAATTCAGATAGGAAATTTTCATCAGAATTACTTGATCTTTATTTAGATTTCAGAAAATTTACAGTTAAGAAAGTAAATTCATATACCTAAATTTTCCCAAACATACTTAAAAGTTTTCCAATAACTGGATCACATGTCCATTTTGGAATTTAAATTAATTAAAATTAAATAAATTTTAAATTTAGTTCCTCAGTCACACTTGGCATATTTCAAGTGCCTACTTAGCCACCTGTGGCTAGTGACTGTTGCATTGGACAGTTGCAGTCCAGGCCTAACTTTACATGTACAGACAGAAAGAAAGGTTTATTAGAATCTAGGAAGATTCAGTCTGGACTGTTGTTAAATTCAGATCCAAATACTTTACCTATGTCTTGAGAGTCTTTGCCTGTAAGAATTCTGGGATTATGGGTGCGTGGGAGGCCCAGTTGGTTAGGCATCTGCCTTCAGCTCAGGTCATGATCTCGGGGTCCTGGGATCAAGCCTTGCAGCCTCTCATTGGGCTCTCTGCTCAGCGGGGAGTCTGCTTCTCCCTCTCCCTCTCCTTCTGTGCTCTCTCTCTCAAATAAGTAAAATCTTAAAAAAAGAATTCTGGGATCATAGCTTACCACTTGATTATTTTTGAAATTGCATACACAGTGTAGTTATATGTCCAAATCAGCTATGCTTTAATCATATATAGAATTTTCCAGAGCTTTAAAAAAAAATCTTGCAGTGTTACCTGGCAGTTTCATATATTAAGTAGAACCTTACTTATTAAATGGTTGTGTCATAAAGAAAGTACTATATCTTAATATTGGTCCCAGAATAACAGTTAAAGATTTAGACATTTCCACTATTTGGTTTCAGTACTCTGAGGGATCTGGTATTCTGTGGTAGTGGAATTATTAGTTTATAAAGTGACCCATATCTGTATTTTGTTGTCCATCTTTATTTATAAACCTGTCTCCCTAGTTTAGAAGAAGGTCAGGGAATTTTTAAGTGCTGATGTCTCCTGGAATGGCATTAGTAGAGAGACTTTGGATAGTTGTCCTGTTTTTATCCATTATAGGGCATTCATTTTTCCTAAGGCCCCTTCTGCTTATGGTATCCTTGTCCAGAGCTGCCTAATTCTTACAGAACATAAAACCTTTTGGTCTTATTTTTGATACCAGTTGTTTTATCTTGAGGGTCAGAAATTTGTTTTGATTTCTAGCTTTTTGAAATGTTAAGTGACATCTTCTAAATTGTCATTTTTAAGTCCTATTTTCATTAAAAAAAAGAAAAAGGACAAGCCCATCTGCCTTTACAAATTAGCTCTTGAGGGTACCCCAGAATATTGTTTCAATTTTCAGAGTCTGCTACTTACTCATCTTATTTATTTATAATTTTGAATTTTCGTCCAATCTGTCTATGAGGGAAAGGCTTCTGGAATGGCCTTATGTAGTACATTTCCTGTTTGCTTCCCCTTTCAGGGTCATACATTGAATTATGAGGAAACTGGGTTATTTAAACCATCTCCTAGTTTTGGGATCTTTGTTGTTATTGATTTTGCTGCTTTTAACTATTTTGTTCCCATCTGAGGGGCTAATAATTAAGTGAACTTGTTGGTACAGACTCCAGGACAACAAATATCTAACAAAATTCTGAATTCTACAGCAAATTTGTTTTCCGAAGGTTAAGAAAATCCTTGATTATATAATGCTCTCTACTTGACTCCAGACCAAGATTAAATATCAGTTTCTTTAGATCTGCATTCTGCTCTAATAGTTTTGAAGGGATATGATATGATGTAATTGTTCTATCCTAAGAAAAACTTTGAGCAAAGGATCACTTTTTTTTCGAGGTAAAAGAAGGTGCAGAAAGACAGAAGGAATTTGGTAAAGATCAAGAGGGAAAGGTGTGAGGAGGTGGATTTCAGAAGGCTTGAATGGCAGTGAGTTTTCGGTATTTCAGTTTGAGATCTCAGCATACCAATCAAAAGTTGACTGTTGAATACTTCAGGCTTTTCCCTCCTGATTTTTCTAGAGCTCCTTTGAATGTATTAATTTTGGCATATCAGAAGTTCCTTAAAATGGCTATAAGTAATTGTAAGTCATTTTTTAGCAAAATTTTGCCACTTACCAAGTTAAGCACAAGGGTTAGGATTGTAGTGAAAACTGTTAGGAGGAGGTTGTGCCTTTGATGTAGACAAATCAACGACAAGAAAAAGGCACTGCATTTGTCCAAAGTGTATTTGTTAGCAGTAGACGAGGGTCCCCAACCAAGCAGAGGAGAGGAAAGAGCTGCTGATCAATGACCCCAGCCACTGATGATCCTGAAATAAAGACTAAACAAAGTGAACTTCTTTTACAAATTGCCAGGCCTTGAGGAGTACTCATGAAGATGACCCAAAGCAAAATTCGACCAATCATTCTAGCAGCCAATTGTCATCAGTCTAATGGGCCATTAGTCTTTAGGGCCAATTTATACTGATTTGGAGCCTATTGCGTCTGTCTGTTCCCTATGAAGTATTTCCTTATACATTCAACACACGCAAGACAATAACGGACAAAACAGGAATACTTAAAACAAGATTTTGTATAAATAGATGAACAAAAATGTGCAAACAAACCAAGCAGTGGGAAAATAGGTAGGATAATGGCAAAAATATTTACCAAATAGTTCACCTCTAAATCAGAAGGTAGGTTATCATATAGACAAGACAAAGTCTAATAAATAAACTTATATGGAGATCTATTTGTTTAGAAGTCTTAGATAAATTCAGCAATAAGAACTCAATGAAACTGGTCTAAGTTCAGATTGTTTTTGAGAAACTCACCTGGCAACAGGTCTGAGACCTGCTGGAATGTGGGGCTCAAGAAGCCACTGATCTTTCCTGTTGGTCCAAGGATCCACTGGAATACGGTCAAATGAGGTATTCTAAATAATCTTCTTGTGGGAATTGTCCAAGGAAGAGATGAAGATTACCACTTGATAACTGAAACAATAGCTGGGAAAGGGAGAGTTATGCTGGTTAGGCCCATCATTTTGAATAAACCCAACTGCTAATTTTATATAAGGTTTTTGAGTGAGGGATTGTTATGGTGTTCAGTTGGTTGCAGAGGTCGAGTGGATTGAATGGTCAGTCTTACAGACATGGTTATTCTGGCAAGACCTGGGGCCAGCTGGCTTTCAGCAGATTTACTGATAAGTTTATTGTTGATTGGTTGGCCTTTGAAGTATGAGACTGTCACTGAATGATTGGCTTCCAGAGGCAAGTTGTCATTGATCAATTAAGATAAACTGAGGCAAGTTTGGATTGATCAAATAGGTTTAAAACTGATTCAGATTTACTTGTTACTGGCTATAGAACAATCTTTTATTAGGACTTTCACTAGGCTCTTTTTTTTTTTTTTAATTTTTTTATTGTTATGTTAATCCCCATACATTACATCATTAGTTTTAGATATAGTGTTCCATGATTCATTGTTTGTGCATAACACCCAGTGCTCCATGCAGAATGTGCCCTCCTCAATACCCATCACCAGGCTAACCCATCCTCCCAACCCCCTCCCCTCTAGAACCCTCAGTTTGTTTTTCAGAGTCCATCGTCTCTCATGGTTCTTCTCCCCCTCCGATTTCCCCCCCTTGATTCTTCCCCTCCTGCTACATTCTTCTTCTTCTTTTTTTCTTTCTTAACATATATTGCATTATTTGTTTCAGAGGTACAGATCTGAGATTCAACAGTCTTGCACAATTCACAGCGCTTACCAGAGCACATACCCTCCCCAGTGTCCATCACCCAGTCACCCCATCCCTCCCACCCCACCCCCCACTCCAGCAACACTCAGTTTGTTTCCTGAGATTAAGAATTCCTCATATCAGTGAGGTCATATGATACATGTCTTTCTCTGTTTGACTTATTTCGCTCAGCATAATACCCTCCAGTTCCATCCACGTCGTTGCAAATGCCAAGATCTTATTCCTTTTGATGGCTGCATAATATTCCATTGTATATATATACCACATCTTCTTTATCCATTCATCTGTTGATGGACATCTTGGCTCTTTCCACAGTTTGGCTATTGTGGACATTGCTGCTATAAACATCGGGGTGCATGTAGCCTTTCGGGTCCCTACTTTTGTATCTTTGGGGTAAATACCCAGTTCACTAGGCTCTTTTAATAAAAACCTATTCCTAATAGGGTTTCTTGGTTCATAATTTTTGCTAGATTTACTTTTTAAAAAATGAAGTGAAATTCACATAACAGCCATTTTTAAATGGACAGCTGAGTGGCATTTAGTACAATTTAACAGTTACTCCTTAATCTCCCACCCTACCCCTGGTAACCACCAATCTACTTTCTGTCTCTGTGGATTTACCTATATAACATGTGACCTTTTATATCTGCTTTCTTTTACTTGGCATGTTTTCAAGGCTCATGCACATGGTGGCATGTATCAGTATGTCATTACTTTTTATGGCTGAATAATATTCCACAGGATGTGTATACCACAGTTTGTTTATCCATTCATCTCTTGATGGACATGTGAATTGTGTTTTTTGTTTTTGTTTTTGTTTTTTTTGCTGCTGTGAACAATGTGTCTATGAACATTCATGTACAAGTATTTTTATGAGTACATGTTTTCAATTCTTTGGAGTATATACATAGGAGCAGAATTGCTGGTAGTTCTGTTTTTAACTTTTTGAGGAAACACCAAACTGTTTGCCATAGTAGCTGCCACATTTATATTCTCAGCAGTGTACAAGGGCTCCAAAATCTTCCCATCCATGCCAACACTTACTATTTTGTTTTTTTCCCAGTTGTTGCCATCCTAGTGGATGTGAAGTGGTATTTCATTGTGGGTCTGATTTGAATTTCTCTAATGATTAATGATGTTGTGCATCTTTTCATGTGTTCATTGACCATTTTGTGTATCGTCTTTGGAGAATAGCTATATAAATCCTCTGCTCATTTTAAAATTTTTGTTGTTGAGTTGTAAGACTTTAAAATATATATTTAATATATATTAATATATTAATAATTATAGTACATATTGATTAATATATATTTATATATATATTTCGGATATGAGACCAAGATCTACTTTTTATTTTTATTTATTTTTTTTTAAAAGATTTTATTTATTTGATAGAGACAGACACAGCGAGAGAGGGAACACAAGCAGGGGGAGTGGGAGAGGGAGAAGCAGACTTCCTGCTGAGCAGGAAGCCGGATGCAGGGCTTGATCCCAGGACCTTGGGATCATGACCTGAGCCGAAGGCAGCTGCTTAACCGACTGAGCCACCCAGGCGCCCCCAAGATCTACATGTTAATGCTCTTTAATTTGGGGGGGAGTTCTTGAGACTTCAGTATTAATTAGGTTTGGCTCTGAATGACAAACAGTCCAAAGCAAATTTCTTAAACAAGAAATTTCTCTCTTTTGTAAATGAAGTCCAGATGTAAGCAGTTGAGGGCTGTACTCCATAGACAGACCGAGGTTTCTTACGTATGTACATGGACCTAGGTTTCTTAGTTGTTGCTTCACTATTCTCAAATTGTGATTCCACTTCATGGCCCAAGCTGACAGCCCAAGCAAGCCCCAGCTGTTGTGCACTTTACAGTCAGCACAAAGGAAGAAAGAGGAACATGCTCGCTTGCTGTGAGGATGCTCTTCACAAGTCACACACAACACACACATCCTTCAGGAAGAATTTTTTCTCCTGTCAATCTCGAGCTTCAAGAGCAGCTGGACAATATCTTTATTCCTAGTAGCCATATGTCCAGCTCAAAGTCAGGAGTTCTGTTGCTGAGGAAGGTGGGGAGAATAGATATATGGAAGGACAACCAGCAGAGTCTCTTACAACTGTTTTGATACTTGTGTGAGTGCTCGTCTTTCCCAGTATTAGTCAATATTTGCAAACCTGGATGACCACAATTTTCTAGAGTTGCATATGCCTTTAAAATGTCAGTGTTCTTTATCCAGTCTAACAACCTTTGTTTTTTAATAGTAATATTTAGCTCATTTACATAATATAATCATAGATAAGTTTTATATTTTTCTAATTGTCTCATTGCTTGTGTGTTCTTTTTTCGCTTCTTTTGGACTCATGAGGTTGTTTGTTTTCCAGGCACCCGTAGTCTTCATGAGTATCTTTTATTCTTATATCCTTCTATTATCTTAACTTTACATTGTAAATGTGTATGGTTTATTATTCAAGGTTATCCTGGAGTTTATTACAATACACATTTGGCTTAATATCTCATATGAATTAATACTTTAACCACTTCCTGGAGGACAATTCAAGGACCTTAGAATAATTTCAACACTATTGTTTTTTTGTACTATTGTTTTCAAGCATTTCTTTATATTTTAAAACCCACAAGACATTACTGCTTTATTAGCCTGTATGTTAGTTTGTATTTGTCATATGTCCTCTTTGTATTGACCTCCACTCTTCCCTGCATCTTTGGCAATTCCTGTCTTTCATCACAGCACAGTGTCTTGCATCTTTGGGATTCCACTGTGTCTGTTGCAAAGAATCGGAGTTTTATTATTCCTTGTAAGGAATGTATCCCTCACCCCACCCTCCCCCGGCTGCTTTGATTTTCTCTTTGTTTTTGGTTTTAAACAGTTTTACTGTGGTGTCTCTAGGTGTGGATTTTTGTTGTTGTTGTTTGTTTGGGATTGTAAAACTACTTGAATCAGGGATTAGATGTCTTCAGTCATTTTTTGGAAAATTCTGAGGCATGAACTCTACAAATAGCACTTTTGCTCCATTCCTTCTCTCCTGTTCTACTCAATTTTCACCATAAACCATATGTGTCTTAGATTTTCTGTGTTGTTGTTTTATTCTTTCTTCTCTTTATGTTTTTATCATTTGTGTTCTAGTAGTTATTTAATAACTTAGAAAAATGTATTTTTAATACCTATAGTCTGGTCACAGGAAATTAATTTTTTAAAATTTCAACTTATATTTTGTTACAGAACAGTATTATGGGGGTAAATAAAAATATTTTAAGCACTAAAATATGCTATAATTCTGTGAGGTAAGTGGAATAAAAATACTGACCCAATGAATGATGTTAAATGTCTGACTGTTGAAGAGTTTGTTCTTGTATTATTATATTGATGATGGTACACGACGAGATCAGTCGTGCCGAGGGTGGTATGACCACAGACGATACGGTGATGGTGGGAATCAAATTGCTATAGTATTTAGATTCTGTTAGATACATTTAAAAGAATGATATAACAGTTTTTAAAAATGTAAGTATAATATGCCACTGGAGATCTTAAACTTATTTAAATTTATGATGGTAAATGTTAGTTATCAATTTAAAAAATAATGTGAAGTGGTACGTATTTTCCCAAAATGTGTTTAGAGGTATGCAAGCAATAAAGTTTGAAGATACTGTCCTGGCAGATGCTAAGTGTAAGGTGGGCTATCAGGTTCTAATACCAGACCCACACAGATCTTTATTGATAGTTTTATAGAGATTTAAAAATATTTCTTGAGATTTGGTGCTAGAGAATCTGACATGAATAGCATGTCACGCTCTCTCTATTCTAGGTGAGCTAGTCAAGTTATGGTGCTAGAAATGTTGAAGAAACTGCTTTACTGCTTGAGTCCCATCTTCCAAAGGCTCTGTGGTTAGGATTCTAGCCGTTGCTGGAAAAGAGAGAGAAATCAAACATATCTGTTGTCAGAGCTTCCCTAATAGCAAAACCAACAGCCTTTAGGAAATGAAAAGGTTACATTTTCTATCAACAAAAGAATATACATTTTGACATGTCTTACTAGAAATGGTTTTGTAGTTAATTGTCACAAAATTACAATTAATTACATTTTTGGGAAAGCACTTTCCTTAATTCAACACCTCCTCATGCCTACATAATGTGGAGCTTTGTCATGGTCAGCTTGGCAGTAGTTCTGAGGACAGTGCCTATGGAATGTCACATCTTTTTTTCTCATCTTACTGTGCTGGCAAGACTTCTTAGTAAACAGTCTTCCTTGTTTCTTGATTAGCTTTAAGATGGACTATTTTAAGTACTAAATGTGATACACATGTATAGGTTTGGGGTACATAATACTCTGTATTAGGAAGTATCTTTCTATTCTTTGCTTATATTTTAAAGTCCTGAATGGATGATGAGTTTTATCAAATGCTTTTTCTACATCTATTTAGATGACAAGTTGTTGTTTTTCCTTCCTCTGTCCTTGAGGTGGATTACATAAATAGATTTTCTAATGTTGAACCATTCTTGCATTCTTAGGATAAACACTACTTGGTCATGATCAGTGCTATTATTACTAGTAATATATTTGTGAGTTTAAAAAATATTTTTTTCAAATTTTGCGTCTTTGTTCACAAATAAAATCAACCTATGATCTTTCTTGTATTTATTTATATTCATAAGAGAAATTAACCTAAATTTTCTTATATTGTTTCCATTTGGTTTTGCTATCAATGATACACTAGTATCATAAAATGAGTTAGGATTCTTGAATGTTTGGTAAAACTCACCCATAAAATCACCTGGTGCTTTTATTTTATGGGGTGAGGGTAGAATGGGCAGATACTCAACTAATTCAATGGCTTTAAATGTCATAGACTCTTTAAAGTGTTCTACTTTTCACGAGTTAGTAAGTTTTATTTTTTTAGGAGATTATCCATTTCATCTGTTTTCAAATTTATTGCTATAAAGTTATTCATGTTATTTTCTTATGATTTTAACATTTATACTCTATTTGCAAATCGGTCTTTTCATCCCTAATATTTATTTGTGTCTCATTTCTCTTTTTCTTGGTCTACTTTATTAGACGTTTATCTTGTTAATCTTTCCAGAGAACATGTTTTTGTTTTTAACTCCTCAGATTCTTTTATGTTTTATTAATTTCTTTTTTTCTTTTTTCTTTTTTTCCTTGTCTTTTGGGATAAATTCTTCTGTCTTGGCTTATTACTTTCTTCTATTTCTTTATACTTTCTGATAGTTTATTCTTATCCTTTTTGTAGCTTGTTGAGTTGAATGTTTCCTTATTTTGTCTATTTTTGTTTGTTTGTTTTCTGATAGATGCATTTGAGGGGTGTATTTCTCTCTACATCTTGAACTGTATTTCACAAGAGTTGACATGTGATGCTTTTTCATCTCATGATTTTCAATATGATTGTTAATTTGACCCAGTTATCTAAAAGTGAGCAGTTTTTTTTATTGTTTGTTAATATAGGAAGCATTTTGGCTATCCCTTTTATTTTCACTTTTTTGAAATAAATTTCTACATATACTTCATTGTGGTTATGATTTCTATTTCATCGTGGTTACTGTTTTCCCTCTGGCATGCGGTCATCCTTAGACGGGAATCACTAAGCCCACTCAGGGTGCAGAAGTAGGCTCCACCTTTTGAAGGGGTGAGTGTCAGAGAATTTGTGGACATAATTTTAAAATCCCCACAATGGAGATAATGCACATGCAGATCTTGATGGAGCAATGTTACACCAAAAACAATGTTCTTTTTAATTTAAGAAAGCTATAAAAGACAAATGAATTTCAAATTGGTTGAGGTAACTATATAATTTAGGATTACATCCAAATTGTGTTATGCTATCAAATAGCCTCGGTTTAATTTATATATACACACACACTTTATACTAACTGAACACTATAAACAAACACACAAGCTGATATTAAACAGTATACTTCAGCAGAACAATGCATTCTTTTTCTCTGTGCAGCCTATCATAAATTGGGTTTTAGATATATTGGAGGTTTCGAGCTCATGCTGTAATTCACTGTAAGTGTCCTACAACGGCATCAGAGCTTTTCTAAGTCCTCTAAATTTTGATTACATTTGTTTAAGCTCAGAAAACTAATGAAAGAAAATGGCATTTACAATATACCATAGGAGCCAGGGAGACACCAGCACTTAGCAAATCCACTAAATAAGCAACCCCATCTACTTCAAAAATTCCTAATTATTTTAATATGACTGCTCAAAGACAATTGTTTCAGCACATGGCTACTGCGGGAAGCACGTTGATATATCACTTTGCGAAGCATGACTTTTCATTTAAGTAATTCAAGTGATTATTCTAAAATAATTTCATTTTCCGTTCCAGTTTTTCTTATTTCACATATGAGAAGCAAGGCTATTATTATTGATGTGTTTCATTAGCAGAACTTTGGAGTTAAATGATGCCAGTTTTATATTAATGTCATCAGATACATCAAAAGAAATAAGTTTAAGTCAATGCCAAATTGGCTCAAAACTTTAAAAGTTCAGTTCGAGGAACTGAATAAACTTTTTGGAAATTTGTTCTGTTGATTCAACGTCTGACAATATTGTGCATGTTATGAATGAAGTTGAAAAGCTCAACACTGAATATAAACCTGTTTGTTTTGATGGTTTTATTAGTTCTCCAAACCACCCCTAACATAGAAGTTTAAAACAACAAACATGTATTACCTCACACAGTTTCTGTAGGTCAAGAATTTGAGGTTGGCTTATGTGGGTGGTTCTAGCATGAAATTGAGGTCAGGACGTTGGCTGTATCTGCAGTCATCATGTGAAGGCTTGACTGGGGATGGAGGGCCCTCTTCCCAATGATTCAATCACATGGCTGTGGGCAGAAGACTGCTCCCTCACTGCATGAATGTCTCCATGGGCCACTTGAGTGTCCTCACAAACATGGTGTCCGGATTCCTCCAGAGTGAGTGATCCAAGACAGTAAGACAGACGCTGTAATGTTTTTTATGACCAGCTCTCAAAGTCTATGTCCTCACTTTTGGATTCTTTATTACCAGCACCTGGAGTGGTGGCACACTTCATTAATGATTATTTGCACCTGAAATAGGATAGGTCCACCAGGTGCTTAGGGACTGAGCCCATCAACACAGTTAGGCCTCCCTCCCGGGACTAGAGACTGGCACCAACTGTCAGTTCTCTGACTCCTGTGTGAATTATTATGGTAAGATGCTCAGCAACTACCAAAGCAAGGGATTTAATGGCCATTGGTTCAGGCTCTCATCTTGGGTCCAAGGTAGGTATCCTTGGTAGAGTCAGGGCTAGGCCAATCCTCAACACTGTAAGTGTCCCCTTTTCCTTTACTCTAAGACAGGGGAGTTGCCCAGATTTCTGCCTTCGTCACTGTGCCTGTGAAGGATATGGGCATCCCTTCCCAAAGCCTGTATTCCTGTGGTTATCAATCCTGGCTGCATATTAGAGTCCTGTGGGGAGTTTTGAAAAGATAGCAATTGTCAGCTCTCATTCTCCATGATACTTACTCAGTGGTCTATGATGGGGCCCCTGGCATCACTGTATTTTGAAATATATTCAGGCAATTATAGTGTGCAGCAAGAGTTGAGAAACATTGCTCTATTTTCTTCCTGAGTACCAAAAACGGGTTGGCCAACTTTTTATAAAAGGCCAAACAAAATATTTTAGGCTTTCAGCTAACTGTTCAACTCTGCCAGCATATCACAAAAGCAAATGAGTGAGCATGGCTATGGTCCAATAAAATTTCATTTACAAAAACAGGTTGTGGGCCAGATTTGGCTTGTGAGCTGCGGCTTGCCAGCCCTTGAGCTAGATCAACAGAACATGAATAGCACCCTGAAGCTCCAACCGAGGGCTCTAGTAGGGCCACCAAGCTGCAGGAGTCTCACTGTGTGTCCTGAATTCTGGCAACGGTAAAATTTTAGTTTCCCTAATCTCTACACATTTGAACTAGCTGCTTGGTGTAGGCCTAGTTGTGGTGTCATTTGTCTTGAATAGGATTGGACCTATCCTTCGACCAGAATCCCTACCACTACCCTGTTGTGGCAGGGTCATGCAGGGGGAAATAACCTCAGAGCCACGAAGACCCTGTCTCTGGGACTCTCGCCCCACGGCTGTGGTACTCACCGCTATGTGTCACCAGGCACGTACAGCCGCTGCTCCCAGTCCCTGGTCTCTTTTCCCCTACTGGGCTGAAGATGCAGGTTGGAAGACAAGTCTTCATAATTCTCTTGTAAACGTTTCTTCATGTCTTGCAAGCAAGGCACAAACTGCCCTTTGCTCTAGGTTATATTTTCAAGACTATGTGTCTAGTGAACATCCTTGGAAGCTAGGGATAGTGTCTCCAAAGAGAAGACACTTCTAGAGCAAAGAGCAGGCATTCTTACGCTTCAGTCTCATAAACAGTGTCTCTCCACAACAAAGGGAAGGCATGCTTAATGCCCATAATAAAAAATCAGGATTCCCTGAGTTCAGGGTTTCTCTCTGAGGATGCAACCCCCTGTGTGTGCAGGGTTTTGTCAGGGCCCATCCGTATTGCTCCCGTAGGACTCGGGGGCCAGGGGAAACGGATGAACATATGCTGATCCTCATACGAATCGCTATGCTGAGTGATAAAATTCTTTGTCTCTGACCCAGAAGCTTTCTTGGGTGAAACTGTCAGACTGACCCGTTAGCTTCAAGTAGTTTAAAAGCTCCACAGTGCAGTGTCCTGCAGTTTTCCCTCCTTAGTGCTGGCTGACCGGAGCCAGTGGGCCTTCATGGGATAGTCCACTCCCAGAATGTTGTCCTGGCACGTTTGCACACACGCCCAGAAACAAGCAAGCCTCCCTGGTGACCGCAGAGAGCTCTCACCTCTATCTCACTCCTTCCCCATTCTTTACTTCACGCATGAGGTTTTCTTGCCAATCCCACTGCCTCTGCCAGTGAGCTAGGCCAATGTGGTTGGAGTCTGGAGATTCCTGAGGATGATGGTGAGGCTCAGCCCAAGTTGTTTTCACTGTGCCATTTCGAAGAAAAATCAAATTCGGGGCATGCTCAGGAAACCATGGCCTGAAGATGAAGCTAAAGGTATGACTATGAAATTCTTCTGTACGCCCTCAGAAGCAAGGTGCTGCCTCAGGGCAGGTTCGGTCAGAATAAAGGCCCTCTAAAGATTTTATGGATGCACCTCACAGACTCAAATAATAGGGCCTCCAGGAAGTTTAAAGCCATCTCAGCACAAGCCAAGGTAATGAAGTTATCTTGAAGAAAATTTATGTGTGTCACATACTAATGGAGTTAACCCCAAAAGATTGTTGGGAGACTTTAACATTTTAAAGAGGCCTATATCAGTGTTAATAGTTTGGACTGAAAAGGACAGAACATACAAAATGAAAAAGAGGTTTTGGGCTTCTAGACATCTAGAAAGCAGGACCCAGCCTGTGAAAACTACTTAGATGCAATTAGGTGCTACTTTAGTGATGAAATAAATCAGAGGACAAACCAAGAGCTTAGATGAGGGGACCGAGAGCCATGGTGAGTCAGTTCTGGGCTGCAGTAGGACCGAGTCCAACATTTGCCTGGCTGCATTTCAGAATCCTTTTGAACAGTGGTACCCACAGCACTTACTGTATGCTTGGCCCAACATTGTAGGCTGGGTGTGGGGAGGAGGACAGCGTACCCCTTCAGCACACGGCATACAGATAAGGAGTTGCTGCACTTGCTGTAGTTCAGGAACAACACCTGAGGGGTCTCATCCACTTCTAGACCTGAGTTTTTAGCCCCACTCTACACTGGTGCCTTATTAATGTGCTAGTCACTACATCTTGGGTTCTCCACTTGAGCATGTTTATGATTTGCACCTCAGCTCTCTGCTACCTCACATAGAATAGGGCCGTTAGGTAGAGCGCCTGGCTGGCTCAGACCATGGAGCATGCGACTCTTGATCTTGGGACCACGGGTTCAAGCTTCATATTGTGTGGAGATTACTTAGGAATAAAATCTTAAAAAAAAAAAAAAAAAGAGCAGAGTCATTAGGTGCTGTAGGTTAGAAACAAGATGATGAGTTCCAGATGCTAAGCTGGTGTTGTATTGGGGTGAGACTTTGGGGGGCTTCACATGGCCAACAGAATGCAGCAGAGGTAATGTTATGTTACTTCTGAGATCAAGTTATAGGAGATAGCAGCTTCCATCTTGGTCTCTGGCTCTCAGATCCTTTCTCTGGGAGAATCCATGCTGTGAGCAGCCTTATGGAGAGGCCCATATGCCAAGGAAATAAATTCTGCTAACAGCCATATGAGTGATCTTAGAAGTGGATCATTAATCCCCATTTGAGTCTTGACATAACTATGGCCTTAGCTGACCACTTTATCGTAACCTCAGAGACCCTGAGCATGCACCACCCAGATTCACCTATGTATTTTCTAAAACTTAAAAAATTCAGTCTTGGGTGCCTGGGTGGCTCAGTCGGTAAGCATCTGCCTTTGGCTCAGGTCATGATCCCAGGGTCCTGGGATCGAGTCCCACATTGGGCTCCTTGCTCAGCAAGGAGTCCGGTTCTCCCTCTCCCTCTGCCCCTGCTTGCGTCCCCTCTCTCGCTGTGTCTCTCTCTGTCAAATAAATAAATAAAATCTTTAAAAAAAATAAAAATTAAAAAATTAAAAATTCAGTCTTTCATATTTACTCCTTAATCTACTTTAGTGATGAGAGAGAAAGACTGTTGGAGAAGGTCATCAAGAGGATATGACTGCCACCGGGGCACCTGGGTAGGTGAGTTAGTTAAGTGTCTGACTCTTGATTTTGGCTCAGGTCATGATCTCAGCATCCTGAGATCAGGCCCTGTGCTCAGGAGGGAGTCTGCTTGAGATTCTCTCTGTCCCTCTCCCTCTGTCCCTCCCCCCAGCATGCATGTTGCTCTCTCTCTCTAATAAATACATAAATCTGGGAAAAAAAAAAAAAAGATGTGACTGCCGGTTGACCCACTAGCAGGACCCAGGCAATGGGGGGCTCCTTACCCCCTCTCCTTTCCCTGGAATGTATGTTCTGCCCACTGTTCCCACAGCTGGAGTCATTTTCAAAGACACAGCTTTGAGAGAGCAATGTGTGGTTGAGACTCTCTGGATGGTGTATGTGACTGAACCCTGTTAAGGCCTCTATGCAAACTTTTAAGATTCTGGTGGGTGGGTGCTGAGATCTATTCATCTTGCTTCATTTTCCTTATAGGGTGTCTTGTCTGTCAGCTTCCCTGCTCATTAAAACTGCCACCCACCTATCTGGAACGGATGGCCTCTTTCTTTGGTCTCTCTCAGCCCTCCGTGTATGGGGGCCAGTTTCACATTTTACCGGGGGAACTCCTGAGGTTGTGAACTGACAGTCATTTGTACCAGTACTAGTTACAGAATATTCCATTTCATTTGCAGTGTCATCTCCATCATACATGAGTTTCTATATGTATGTGCATTTCTTTTTCTTTTTTAAAGATTTTATTTATTTATCTGACACAGAGAGACACAGCAAGAGAGGGAACACAAGCAGGGGGAGTGGGAGAGGGAGAAGCAGGCTTTCCGCGGAGCAGGGAGCCCGATGTGGGGCTCGATCCCAGGACCCTGGGATCATGACCCCAGCAGAAGGCAACTTAACCAACTGAGCCACACCAGTGCCCCTGTATGTGCATTTCTTTATGAGTTTTCTATTCTGTTTCAATTTATCTTTGGGCCAATAAAAAAAATTGTCTTAATTATTGTTGAATACTCTTTGACCACTGGGTAGTTCAAGCTTCTCCATGCTCTTATTTGAGAGTGTATTGGTAGTTCTTGGCTTTTTGTTCTAGGTCCATGAAAAACCCTCTTGGGATTTCTTTTTTTTAAGATTTTATTTATTTATTTGAGAGAGAGAAGGAGCAGAGGGAGAGGGAGAAGCAGACTCCCTGCCAAGCGGGGAGCCCAACGTGGGGCTTGATCCTGGAACTCCGGGATCATGACCTGAGCTGGAGGCAGACACTTAACTGACTGAGCTACCCAGGCGCCCCACCCTCTTGGGATTTTGACTGGAATATTACTGTATCTACACGAAGAATTGGTATCTTTAAGATACCAAGTCTTCCTATTCTTGAACATTCTTGAGTAACTCTCCATTTGTCTAGGTCTTTAAATCAAATTTTAAAAATGTATGCATGCTAGTCTTGTGCAGATGTTAGATTCACTTCACAGTGACTAATTGTGTTTTCATTGTAAATGGTTTTATTAAAACACATTTTTCTTCTTTTGGGGGCCAAGTGCATAGAAATACAAATGATTTTTGAATATTGATCCTATAGGCAACCACTTTCCTAAGCTCTTTATTATTGCTAATATTTTCTCTGTAGCTTCTTTGGAGTTTTCTTGGTAAATGATCATATCATCTGCTAATAATCTCAATTTTGTTCAACCTTTCCTATCCTTTTTCATTTATTTTTCTTATTTTGCTGGCTAGAACTTCCAGTGGAAATGTTGAATAGGAGTGGTGATAGGTGGCATCTTTGTCTTGTTCTTGATTTTTAAAGGAGATGGTGGATGTTTCCAGAGTTTTTCCTTAAGAATATTTGCCATAGATTTTGGTATACAGGTCATATCAGGTTAAGGAAGTTCTTACTCATCCTAGTTTTCTAAGTGTATTAAATCTTAAAAATGTTTTTCCACATCTGTTGAGGTGATAATATGGGTTTTTCCCCCCCTTTAATCTATTAGAATGATAAATGGAATTTATAGATTTTTCTATTAAACCATGCTTACACTCCTGGGATAAACTCAACTTGGTCATGGTGTATCATCTGTTTTATATATACTGCTAGACTTAGTTTGTTGAAGTTTTATCATTTTTTTCCTCTACGTTGATGTGACTGGTGGTAATTTTCCTTTTTTATACAATCCTTGTCTGGTTTTGTTATTAAGGTTAAACTTGCCTCATACAATTAGTTGGGGAAAGAATTGTCTCTTCTTCTTGGGCATACGGTTAAACTATATTGGTAACATCTGACTGAAAATTGGCCAATGGAATGTGAAGTGACTTAAGCTATTTCCAGGACTGGTTCGTAAAAATCTCCCATGCATAATCCACCATTCTTTTTTTCCCTAACCATGTTGACTTAAAAGCTGAACGTGATGGTGGTACAAAATAGAAGAACCCCGAGTCTCTGAATGATTGAATGGAACAGAGCACTCTCCACCCCCTTGACAAACACATTACACTATAAATGAATAGGCAACCAAAAACTTCTATTTTGTGTCACTAATAAAGAACTTGGCACATTGAAGTGTACTGCAATTTTGATAAAATCCCAAGATATGTCATATTGGCTTAGTTATTTATGTGGTATGGAAAGGTGAAGAAACTGATAACAGAAACTGATTAGATGGTAGCCCATGTTATACCTTGGCAAAACAATTGGTAAAACTGTGACTGACAATATTTAAGTACTAGCTGAGCTTTAGGAAGAGAGGTTGGAAAACTGTGACCGTGATGTATGTTGATTGTTACTATGTTCAGCAAAGTGTGATAGGGAAAAACAGACCCGTTTAGAGGAAACAATGGAAAGTCACAGAGAGTCTAAAAATGCAAGGTACCAAATGATTGCAAACCTGACAGCCTCTAGATCCCAAATAGTAAGAATAATTCAGTCTTATTAAGATCAGATCAAGAATGCTATCTTCCCACCCAGTTCTACCATTTAATTGAGAGAAAAGCACAGGTTTAAAGCTATAAAGCAGGTTTAAGAACTATTCCTAGGAACAAATTAGTTGGATGTAGTGATTGGCAAATGGGACTGTCAGCAAATGTATCAGAAACCTACTAAGTTTTTGAAGAAATCTATTGTCAAAGAAACCCAGTGCCTACCCTCCCCCACCCCCCCAAAAAAAACCCCCACTGTGTGACTCTTGAACGTGCCTTAGAGCAGCGCTTGGTTGGGCAGGAAGCTGACGGCAAAATTTCTCACCCCCAAGATGTTGTAGCTATTGGAATGTGAACAGAAGTCATAGATGTTACTTCCAGAACTGGCCCATAAAGTCTCCCACGGTGACCCTCCATGCTCTTTTCCTTCTTCGTGGTGACTTAGAGGTAATGTGATGTATGTCGCAGTGGCACCAGGTAACACCTATGTCAAATGTGGCCCCGGGGAAGAACAGCCAAGGCAGAACTGAGTCACGGAGAACACGACTGACAACTCTCCCCAGCGAGCAACAGCTGCTAGTGCTCTGCATTATCCTTCCATCTCCTCTCTTCCCTGAGATGGCTGAATTAATTTTGCAGACCTTGGCAATTAGGTTGGGGTCGTGTGTCAGCGTTCTGGCCAATGTAATTAAGGAGGAAGTGAGGGAGGTCACTTATAAAACCAGCCCATAAAAACCTCCCACGGGTCATCCTCCATCCTTGGAAGTTCGTGTTGGAGATGGTGGCGTCACAGGATGGGGAATTCTGGGTTTCTGCATAACTGCCCGCAACAATAAACCTCCGCTGCGCTCCTTCCCACAACCATTCCGGCCTGTGACCTGAGCAAGTGATCGCTTTTATCTTGTTTTAGTTAAGCCACACAGATGTGGAGATTGCTACAGCAGTCATCTTACCCTCACTACTACGGGAAGTAGGCTCTCTTTCTTGATTCTCTGGAAGAACTTGTATAAAACTGAAATAATCTGGTCTTTGAAAATTTTGTAAAATTCACCTTTTGTAAAACCATCTGAACCTGAACTTTGAAACTTTTCTGAGGGGGAGTTCATAATAAGCATATAAGTACTCAGGCTTATTATTTCTCATTAGTTTTTTTCTTTTTTTAAAATTTTATTTTATTTAAATTCAATTTATTAACATATAGTGTATTATTAGTTTCAGAGGTAGAGTTCAGTGATTCATCAGTTGCATACAACACCCAGTGCTCATTACATTCCATCATCCAGTTACCCCATTCCCCCATCCACCTCCCCTCCAACAACCCTGTGTTTTTCCTATAGTTAAGAGTCTCTTATGCTTTGTCTCCCTCTCTGATTTTGTCTTATTTTATTTTTCCCTCCCTTCTCCTATGATCCTCTGTTTTGTTAAGTTCCACATAAGAGTGAAATCATACGATAATTGTCTTTCTCTGACTGACTTATTTTGCTTAGCATAATACCCTCTAGTTCCATCCATGTCGTTGCAAATGGTAAGATTTAATTTTTTTTTGACGGCTAATATTCCATTGTACATATGTATAAATGCCACATCTTCTTTATCCATTCATCTGTCGACAGAGATCTGGGCTCTTTCCATATTTTGTCTATTGTGGACATTGCCGCTATAAACATTAGGGTGCAGGTGCCCCTTCAGATCACTATGTTTGTATACTTTGGGTAAATACCTAGTAGTGCAACTGCTGGGTCATAGGGTAGCTCTATTTTTAACTTCTTGAGGAACCTCCATACTGTTTTCCAGAGTGGCTGCACCAGCTTGCCTTCCCACTAGCAGTGTAAGAGTGTTCCCCTTTCTCCACATCCTCGCCAACATCTGTTATTTTCTGACTTAATTTTAGTCATTCTGACCGCTGTGAGGTGATACCTCATTGTGCTTTTGATTTGTATTTCCCTGATGCCGAGTGATGTTGAGCATTTTTTCATGTGTTTGTTGGCCATTTGTATGTCTTCTTTGGAGAAATGTCTGTTCATGTCCTCTGCCCATTTCTTGACTGGATTATTTGTTTTTTGGGTATTGAGTTTGATAAGTTCTTTATCTATATCTTTATCTAGTATCTATATCTTGGATACTAGCCCTTTATCTGACCACTGTTGTTCAACATAATACTAGAAATCCTAGCCTCAGCAATAAAAGGCATCCAAATCGGCAAAGAAGAAGTCAAACTCTCACTCTTCATAGATGACATGATACTCTATCTAGAAAACCCGAAAGACTCCACCCCAAAATTGCTAGATTTCATACAGGAATTCAGCAAAGTGGCAGGATATAAAATCAATGCACAGAAATCAATTGCATTTCTATACACTGAGAAAGAAAGAGAAATTAAGGAATCGATCCCATTTACAATTGCACCAAAAACCGTAAGATGCCTAGGAATAAACCTAACCAAAGAGATAAAGGATCTGTACTCTGAAAACTACAGAACACTCATGAAGAAATTGAGGAAGACACAAAGAAATGGTAAAACATTCCATGCTCATGGATTGGAAGAACAAACATTGTTAAAATGTCTATGCTACCCAGAGCATCTACACGTTCAATGCAATCCCTCAAAATACCATCAACATTTTGCACAGAGCTGGAACAAATAATCCTAAAATTTGTATGGAACCAGAAAAGACCCCAAAGAGCTAGAAGAATGTTTCAAAAGAAAAGCAAAGCTGGGGGCATCACAATTCCGGACTTCAAGCTCTATTACAAAGCTGTCATCATCAAGACAGTATGGTACTGGCACAAAAACAGACACACAGATCAATGGGACAGACTAGAGAGCCCAGAAATGGACCCTCAACTCCATGGTCAAATCTTCGACAAAGCAGGAAAGAATGTCCAATGGAAAAAAGACAGTCTCTTCAACAAATGGTGTTGGGAAAATTGGACAGCCACATGCAGAAGAATGAAACTGGACCATTTCCTTACACCACACACAAAAATAGACTCAAAATGGATGAAAGACCTAAACGTGAGACAGGAAACCATCAGAATCCTAGAGGAGAACACAGGCAGCAAACTCTGTGACCTGGGCTGTAGCAACTTCTTGCTAGACGCATCTCCAAAGGCAAGGGACACAAAGGCAAAAATGAACTATTGGGACTTCATGAAGATAAAAGCTGTCGCACAGCAAAGGAAACAGTCGACAAAACCAAAAGGCAACCGACAGAATGGGAGAAGATATTTGCAAATATCTTGCAAATAGCCCCTTAACTACATCTTTTGTCTTAAAAAGTGATATTCTTCTTTTCCAGATAGGTAATATTTACAGGCTCCAGGGATTAGGACCTGATAACTTTGGGGACAATTATTTAAACCTATCACATCTGGGAACTTGTTAGAATGCAAATTCTCAAGTCCTGCTGAATAAGGAACACCAGGGGTGTCTTAACAGCAATCTTGTGGTTTAACAAGTCCCCCAGAGGATTCTGGGAGAATGCCGAAGTTTGAGTTACCACTGCTTTAGAATGTTGGCCAGTTCATCTCCGTTTAAAAATTACTGGCATCGGGGTGCCTGGGTGGCTCAGTCGTTAAGCGTCTGCCTTTGGCTCGGGTCATGATCCCAGGGTCCTGGGATCGAGCCCCGCATCAGGCTCCCCGCTCAGCGGGAAGCCTGCTTCTCCCTCTCCCACTTCCCCTGCTTGTGTTCCCTCTCTATGTCTTTCCCTGTCAAATAAATAAATAAAAAATCTTTTTAAAAAAAGGAAAAAAAAATTACTGGCATCAAAGTATTCACAGTATCATCTTTCTATTTGTGCCTTTTCTTTTTATCAATGTAAAGAGAATTTTTTTTTTCAAATTTCACCCTTTGACATTGTCTCTTAAAATTGATTTTTGCTCTTATGTTTATTATAGTCCCTATTTTCTACTTGAATGTATTCTAACTTCTCAAATTGGACACTTAGTATATTAATTCTGAGCCTTTTTTTTTTTAAATAAGCACTTAAGGCTGTAAGTTTCATTCTCAGTTTTACTTCCACTGCATTCCCTAAATTCTGATACTGAAATTATCATTCAGGAATTTTAAAAATGCCAATTATTATTCTTTGAACTATGAATTATTCAGAAGCATGTTTTGAATTTTGCAAATGTATGAAGTTTAAAAATTTAACTTTTTCTTAGTGATTTATAACCTAATTGTATTATAGTCAGAGAATATAGGCTATATGATACTGATTCTTTGAATTTTATAGGGACTTGCTCTTGGCCTAATATGTAATTAGGTTTGTAAACATCCCATGTACTTAACGTATTCTCTAACTGTTGGTTCCAGAATTCTATATTATAAATCCACCTTACATCTATTGTTCAAATCTTCTACACTTATCATTTTCATGTATCTCCTTGATGCAGTAGTGATTGAGAGGTGATGTGAAATCTTCCTATATGATAGATTTGTCAATTTTATGCTTGTGTTTCTATTTTTATTTTATACAGCATGAGGCTAGTTTACTAGTTGCACTCAAGTTTAGAACTGTGACTATCTGCCTGGTGAAGTGTAAATCTTTATCATTCTTTAGTGCCCATTTCTAACAATGCATTGGGACTGTCTGTATGAGCTTCCCAGAGCTGCTGGAACAAAGTATCACAGAGTAGATAGCCTAAAGCACCAGAAATGTATTCTCTCAGAGTCCTGGAGGCCAGAAGTCTGAAGTCAAGGTGCCATGCTCTCTATGAAGGCTCTAGGGAAGAATCCTTTCTAGCCTCTCCTAGCTTCTGCTAGTTGCCAGCAATCCTTGGCATTGCTTGGTTTGTAGACTCATCATTCCAGTTTCTTCCTCATCTTCACATGGCATTTTCTCTATCTGCATCTCTACATCCAAATTTCCCTCGTCTTACAAGCACACCAGTCATACTGGATTTAGGGCCCACTCTAACCCAGTATGATGTCATCTTAACTTGATTTCATCTGCAGAGACCCTCTTTCCAAATAAGGTCACATTGGCAGGTTCTGGTTGGACATGAATCTGGGGGAGGCACTATTCAACCTAGTACAGTGAGCTATTAAGGGGGCTATCCCACCTTGTTGATTTGTCTGATATATCTTCATCACTTTATTTCCAGTCTTTTTCTTTTTTAAAGATTTATTTGAGAGAGAGAAAGAGAGAGAGAAAGACAGTACGTGTGTGCAAGTGGGGGGAGGGGCAGAGAGAGACTCTTAAGCAGACTCCCCACCAAGCATGGAACTCAACACAGGGCTTGATCTCATGACCCTGAGATCATGACCTGAGCCAAAATCAAGAGTCAGATGCTTAACCGACTGAGCCACCCAGGCGCCCCCCATTTGAGACTTTTGTGATGTTTTTCCTTTTCCCTGAAACACACCTTTCATTTATTTATTTATTTGTTTGTTTGACAGAGAGAGTGAGAGTACAGGCAGGGGGAATGGCAGAGGGAGCGGGAGAAGCAGACTCCCCTGATAAGCAAGGAGCCCGATGTGGGGCTCGATCCCAGGACCCTGGGATCATGACCTGAGCTGAAGGCAGATGCTTAAATGAGCCACCCAGGCGCCCCTGAAATACACCTTTTAGAAGTTCATTTACTGTAGATCTCTTGTTGGTAAACATTTTTTTTTTTTTTAAGATTTTATTTATTTATTTGACAGAAACACAGCGAGAGAGGGAACACAAGCAGGGGGAGTGGGAGAGGGAGAAGCAGGCTTCCCGCAGAGCAGGGAGCCCAATGTGAGGGCTCGATCCCAGGACCCTGAGATCACTAGTCTAAATGGATGCTGACTTCATAAAAATCCATCAAGCTAGACACCTAAGACATATACAATCTATAAAGTATGTTCCACCTCAATACAAAGTTTACATAAAAAGAAAAATGAAAACAGAATGGAGATAGGCATTGGTATGTATTGTATTATTTTATATGCAAAGTAATTTTAGTGTATGTATGAATCACATCCTACATCTACACATAAAATGATTTACATTTAGTCATAAAGGTTCCTAACATGGCTATATTTCTCTTAATCTCTTCCTGAGTCTTTTCAGTCCTGTCTAAATTTTTCTCTTTTTTCAGTCCTATCTTAATTTGTATTCCTTTTTCTTCCCAGTATGAGGAAAAAAGAAAAAAAAAAAAGTAAAAGAACTACATCTAAATTTTGGAATGGAATATTATCACTCCTTTGTTTTAAAATACTCTGTTGTTTTGTTTGTTTGTTTTTTTGGTAAGCACAAATTAACACTAATGCATTTCCATGTCTGTATTTCTCATTTTTAAAAGTCGACTTCATGGGGCGCCTGGGTGGCTCAGTCGTTGAGCGTCTGCCTTCAGCTCAGGTCATGGTCCCAGGGTCCTGGGATTGAGCCCCACATCGGGCTCCCTGCACCGCGGGGAGGCCTGCTTCTCCCTCTCCCACCTCCCCTGCTTGTGTCCCCTCTCTCGCTGTGTCTCTGTCAAATAAATAAATAAAATCTTTAAAAAAAAAATAAAATAAAATAAAAGTCGACTTCAATTTGTTCTTTCCAGTTTCTTCTTGTATGAGCTTTTCTTTATGTTAATTCTTTAAACATGTCAAACATTCCACAATCTGAATATAACAATTCCACTGTTTATACACCTTAAGTGTCTGGTTTTTTTTTTTCCTGCTCTCATTGATTGTAGCTTCTTGGTGAGCAACGGTTTAGATAATTTTAATGTTAACTTTTTCATGTTAATGTTCCTACCTCACATACATAGGATGAATTAAATCCTACAACAGAGGTTAGCGTAATCTATAATAGTAATAGATTATTATTATTTTTCTTTTCATTCAAGGTATGACAGTTTTTTTTTGCTGCTTCCCTTGGGCCAAATGATGTGGTTTTACAGGTCCTCTTTCTTCCTGTATTTAACAGCTCTTTCTTAACACGAAGAGAGCTGGATCTGCACCTCTCCTCCTGAAGGCTCCGGGCCACAGTTCTGACCACCAGGACACAGCGTCCACTTTTCACGCTAGCACTGCTTTCTCTTGTTTGCAGAATGCAGGTATTTCCCTGTCTTTAATTACTATATTAGTCTGCTAGGGCCACTATGACAAATACCACAGGCTGGGTGGCTTCAACAACAGGAATTTATTTGCTCACAGTTCTGGAGGCTGAAGTCCAAGAGCAAGGCGTCAGCAGGCTGGGTTTCTTCTGCAGTCTCCTGCCTTGGCTTGCAGATGGCTCCTCTCACTGAGTTTCATGTGGTTTGTTTCTGTGTGTGTAAGCATCCCTGGTGTCTCCGTATGTCCTAATCTCTTGTAAGGAGACCAGTCAGATTGGATCAGGGCCCACCCTGATGGCCTCCTTTAACCTTAATTACCTCTTTGAGGCCCATCTTCAAATATACTCACCTTCTGAGGTTCTGGGGATTAGGACCTCAACATATGAATTTGGGGGGACACAATTTAGTCCATTAACAGTTATCCTGAAGTTTTGGGGTCATCTATGTAGCATTTCTATGTTTTTAATCTCCTATGTTGACAGTCGTCTTCTATGCGAATTTTAAAGTGTTTCAAATGTTATCTGAAAATATTCAAGACCCCATTCTCCAAAATTATAACTAAAGACCCACAATAAAGTTCTAAGTTTTTTTAGCCTTTTTTTTTTAACTGTAACATTTCAGATGACTATTTCTGGGAAGGGGAATATATTTACAGATATTAGACTCAAGTAAATACTAATTTTGACATCTTTACTGCTGCATTATAAGCAAATTGAAAGAAAGCGTTTGGGAGTCAGATGTGTCTGAGTGCTGCCATACTGGCTTTACCCTTTAACTACTGTGCTTCTTTGGACAAGTTATTTGACCTTTCTGAACATCAAAGGAGGGTAATTCCACTCTTTCTGTGCATTGTCCTAAGCATTAAATAAGAATGTGATTTAAAACAATAGTTCTAGGGGCACCTGGGTGGCTCAGTCAGTTAAGTGTCTACCTTCAGCCTAGGTCATGATCTCGGGGTCCTGGGATCAAAGCCCATGTCAGGCTCCCTGCTCCATGGGGAGTCTGCTTCTCCCTCTCCCTCTGCTGCTCCCGCTGCTTGTGCTCTCTGTCAAATAAATAAATAGATCTTTAAAAACAAAAAAAACAAAACAAAACAAAAAACAATTGTTCTAAAATTTGGTGCACTACCTTAATGAACACTGGGAAGCACGTTTTAAAAGATGCCATTTTTAGGTCTGTTCAGCAGAGGAGTCCAGGGGTCTATGGTCAGGCTCAGGAATTTATAATCTTAAAAAGCTTCTCCAGTTGATTCTGAATATAGCCCAATTAAAAATAAATTCTAGATTCCACTCACTCTGATCCTACACATATAGGCAAGAAGAAAACAGAAATATATGACAAAGGATAAAAGGTAGGAAAAATCTGACCGGGGAGAAACATGGAGGCAGAAGGCATTCTAAGTAATAGAAATAGAATGGAGACAGTGAACAAGTGAAAGTAAATTAAAAAATTTTTTAAATGAAAACCTTTTTAAAATTATACAAGTCATATGTTATCATTGTGCAAATGCTACCATAAGAGAGCAAAAGTCCCCCGTTCCCTCCTGCCATGTACCTTCTGAGATGTTCCGATGTTCACATACACACATACCCTCTCTGCTGGGTTTCAAAATTATACATACAGGATCATACTGTTTTGTAACTTGCTTTTTTCCCTCAATAGTACATTAGGAACACCTTCAGACCTGACTCATGTTTAGTGACTGGATACATCACTCATGTTCAGGTTTTATACGTAAAATGCAAATAATATATGTTCTAAATGCATTTACTAGCACTTACTCAACTATTTCTGTAGGCTTGATTACCTGGGGAAAAGGGAATGCAATGCCCTTCCCACCTTTTTCTATATAACCTGACAATTTCACTTGTTAATGAAGAAATGACTTCAGTTTCAAAATATGCCAAATACATTCAGCTTCTCTCTCTATATATATTCACATATATATTCAATATAATATATATTATCAATATATACAATCCAGCATAATACACAGCACACACAGTAAGTTAGGACTTGGTAAACTTCAGGACTGAGAGGAGTTCTTGGCCTGCTTGCCTGGAAAGTGCAATAGTCCCTTGTAGACCTCTTGTCATCATTGTTTTCAAAATTTCTTCTAGAATAAAAATTAAAACAAAAGGTAAAATCCAATTAAAATCATCTAGTGAAGAGTGTATGATCACTAAACAGTTTAATAAGATGATAAACGCAGACTATTTGCAAATTCTACTTATCTGAGAAAACAATGTATACCAAGTAAATTTCTATTAAAATGGACTTTAGTCAAATGGGAGCACCTGCATTTTCAAGGTGTCGTGGAGAACTCTAATCATACTGAATGGCCTTGCTTTGCAGTGGTGGCCTACTCTGGACTCAACAGAAACATTAATTAAACTTGTCGTTATAGCAAGTAATTAGTTTAGTTGCTTGGCTCCAATCCTGGCCTTTCCTTTGGGATGAAAAAAGTCAATGAAAGTAGGGCAAACTGTACAGTGACATTAAACAGTGGAAGTAAATGAAATAGCTTATTTCTTTCAGGTATACTGAAAAAAGCAACACCTTCCCTTTTGTAAATAAGTGATACTAAAAAGACTGAATTAAGAAAATGGACTTACAAACAAAGCAAAACTTAGTAATCATTATGTGATTTGAGGGGCTAAGGACATAAGATATAAGATGAAAATCAAACTTGTGTACTGAAAGAGAAGAAAGATTATGGTCAATTTAGTACGGAGTCATCTGAAAACCAAGATCTAAAACTCCATACCATGAGCTAGCTTTAGTTCACATGAACTAAAGAGTACATAGCAGAATTGTCAAGGGCATGTAGACTACAATGTGGAGAGAAAATTCATAATATTCAGGGTGAGGTGTTAAAAGAAGAAATTACAGATTTTGTGTTTGAATATTATTTTATCAATTAGGGGAAAAACTGTCCTCTCCCTTTAAAAAAATACTACTTTCTAAAACCAGAAAAAACTGTATCTTAAAAATCTCTCTTCTTTCAATATGAATGTTATGTTTGTGTGAGCTGTTGTCAGTGATTATATTTACAGTATTTCAGGTTACTTTATAGTCTTTAACATTATTAACTTTTGATTTCAGCAAAGTAAGTGGTTAGAAGATAAAGTAGTCTGGATTACCTGGATTGTTTTCTTTAATGGTAACCAGATAGAATAATCCTCTTGGTGACAGAAGGTCTGGAGCCAGTGGGAAGAATCGGTCCATGACTTCCCGACCATTTCTGCCACCAGCCCAAATGGCTTCTACTCCATGACTTCCTACCTGTGACCATTTAAAAAAGACCGTTTTGTTTTGATTCAAGTTACATTTAGAATCACACACAAAATCTTTTTGACAAGTAACATTCACCAAACAAGTATATACTTTGTATTTTACTGCTGTCCAGGAGGCAGAAAAGTTGAATCTGAGCCCCACCATTTCCTAGCCCTGTGACATTATGGAAGTTTGTCATTTTTGTGAATTAGCTTCCTCCCTTATCAGTGAAACCAGAAAAACAATAGTTTTAACTGTTAAAGTAGAAAAATAGTAACAAATTAATTTTTTCCATTGCTAGGAATAACAGAGGAAATATATTTGAAGTTTGAAAACAGTGCTCTGCAAATATCAAGTGCTTACTAATAGTTGTTACTATTTATGCAATGTTTATATTGATAGACATAGGTGATTCTTATACTTAATACATAACAATCAGGAAGAAACTAAAAGGGAGATCTTACATTATAAGAGATCTACTCTGCAGGAAGTTTGTTGAAACTACATGTCCTGCTTCATCTGGCTCTCTTCTAGATTTAAAGTATGAATTGTACAGACCTTTTTAAGGAACCTATTTAATATATAAAGGTTCACCAAAGCCTTTTTCCCCATAACGATCTAATTCTATCGTAGAAACAAAACACATGAGAGTTCATACGGTATTAAAAATCTTTAGATTCTTATCACTGTATATCATTTTCAAAACTAAAGAATATTTTGAAAAAAACATTCAAAAACTGTTTTAACCCTAATAATTATTTTCTTTCTTATCCTTCAATGGTTTTGTCCATATTTTAAACTAATTGTATACAATCATGCCTACTGCTTTTATTCATTTAAATGGTATATACTTCTCCATTAAAGTAAATTTATTTATACCTGTAACTATATACATATATTATTTTACAGATAAGGGAAATACATTCATATACCTGCTTTTTTAAAAAATTGCACTTCCCCCTTTTACTGTTTTGCTTGTCTGCTCCTTCCCCATCTTATACACACACACGTTTTTTTCTTTTTTGTCCATGTTTTACAAAGACAGGATTATATTCTATATTTTTACCCCATATCTTGCTTTTCTCACTCAACAATATCTTAAGATGAGCTCTTCATGTGATCAGGTATGGTTCTGATTTACTCTCTTAATGGCTGCCTAGTATTTTATAATGGAAAAGTATAATATCTTATGTAGCTATTGATGAGCATCCAATGCATTCATTTACTTAAATTTTTTTGTATCTAATTTTTTAAAAACATTTATTTGTTTCAGACAGAGAGAGCGAGAGAGAGAGCAAGGGAGCAGAGAAGGGGCAGAGGGAGAGAATATCCAAGCAGCCTCATGCTGAGCGCAGAGTCCCATGTGGGGCTCGATCGCACAACACAGAACATCAGGACCTGAGCCAAAACCAAGAGTCGGATGCTTAACCAGCTGAGCCACCCAGGAGCCCCCTTTTGTATCTAATTTAAATTATTCTGATATCTATCATAAACTTTTCAATACAATTTTCCACAAAGTAAATTATATTAGGAAATTTATCAGTTCCTCTGTTTTCTGTCAAGACTTTCCTCCTAGAGACTTCCCTTTCCTGGCATTCCTAGAATTACTTCTTTTTCTGGGGCTCCTGTCTTCCTCTTCCTTGGTATACCCCCTTATTTTGGTGGAGCCCATTCTATGGATGTTTCATCAGATAAAGTAGTCTGTGGACAGAGTGCATGGTGATAAGCCTGTCTTTCGTTATCCTCTTCCAGAATGGACTAGTATCCCTCTGTGCTAGACCCTGTTTATATGCCTCCCCAGGGATGCTCAGCCAGGTTTATCTGCTTCCCCCTAAGGGAAGATCTCCTGGCACCAAGCACATTCTTATAGACCACAGAGGGAGGGTTTCCATCTTCACAGGGAGGAGTCATGTTTGGTCATCTGCTATTTGCCTGCTACCTGAGCCTTGCTGTACCTGCTCTTGATCCTTCATAGCTCACAGGCACAAGCCAGAAGTGCCTAACCTCATGTTTCTACATATACTAGTAAGTAGAGCCACAATTTTTTATATGCACAGACTCCCATTTTTATATTATGTATCCTGGATCTAACCTCTAAGTCTCTTATCTTTTGCCTGCATGATTTCCTTTTTTATCTTCAGGCTCTGTGCACTGAAATCTTTCATTTGGTTTCCAGAACACCGATTCAGGTCTTGACAGAGACCAGATTCTCTTTTAATTCATTTCCTAGTGTTTTATTTTGTAAAACATGTTTTTAAGCTCAAGGAAATCTTTGTTGTCCTACACTTTGATTCTGCCGTCCAGCTAACTGCTCAGCTCATGGGAATTATGACACTAGCTCTGGCTGTTGGGACTGTGAAAGAGCCGAGGTCCTGCCTCCTCTCAATCATCTCCATGTTCCAGCAGCTGTAAGGCTCAGGAGAAGCAACTATGTAGCTTAGTAGTGGGAATGTGGGAGAAAGGAAGCCCATTCATGTCCCCATGTTCCCAGAATCTCCTCTTCATTCACTAGTCTTGCCAGAAGTTTGTAGACCTGATGGACCATGATTTACTTAACTACCTCTCCTCTGTTACATATATAGGTTCATATTATTTGTCATAAATAAACATGCAATAAACATATTTTTGTGAATGTCAACTTTTATTCTACTGTTGAATGATTTTTTTTTTTTTTTTAAAGATTTTTATTTATTTACTTGAGAGAGAGAGAGAACATGAGGAGGGGGTGGGCAGAGGGAGAGGGAGAAGCAGGCTCCCCACCGAGCAGGGAGCCTGACGCGGGGCCCGATCCCAGGACCCCGGGACCACGACCCGAGCCGAAGGCAGACGCTCAACGACTGAGCCACCCAGGTGCCCCAATGATTTTTTTTGTTTTAAGATTTATTTATTTATTTATTTGTCAGAGAGAGACAGCGAGAGAGAGAGCGAGCGCACAAGCAGGGGGAGCGGCAGGCAGAGGGAGAAGCAGGCTCCCCGCCGAGCAAGAAGCCTGACTTGGGACTCGATCTCAGAACCCTGGGATCATGACTCTAGCTGGAGGCAGAGGCTCAAACGACTGAGCCATCCAGGCGTCCCTTGAATGATTTTCTTAAATTATATCTCAAGGACTGAAATTACTGGACTGAAACATTTTTATCACTCTTGATATTTATTCACATAGTCCTTTCCTAAAGAGTTGTATTAAGTTGCATTGCCCTCAATCTCTGTTCACCTTATGACTTTCCTTCTCAAATGGGTTCCTGTGTCAGAGGAGCAACAAGTTCTTAGTTGCTTAGCTGCCCTTAGTAGTAATAGCAGCTACAGAGACTTCTGCCATCTTCGTAGAGGAGAATGTAATGTTTATCAGCCTTGCCAGAGAACGATTCATCAATGAATAAAACAGGATCATGAATAATTCAAGGAAAGCTAGCCTTAGTTTGTTATTAAACTTTGTCTGCCTTGACCATTCTCTCTTTAAATTGGGATATGATTTACCGCTTCATTATTGAGATTTTCCAAATCATATATTTCAAGATGTTTCTTTTCCCTACCTGAAATAAGAGTCACCCCCCCAACACCTGTGAAAGGAGGAAATTGTTGACTTTCAGAAAGAATTCCTATAATGAATTTAAGGATGATTTAAAATATTGTTTTGCAAATTTGCCATTCATGGTAAAGGACACACACATGCAAATTTAAATATATGGCCTGATTTCGATGGGAATTTTAAGGATGAATATGGGTCACTGTATTTCCATGTCTACCAACATACTTAATTATGAGATTTGAGATTCCTTTCCTATGTCTACCAACATACTTAATTATTGACAATTAGGAATAATATCAGACCAGTCTGTGTTAATCAGCAGCTGACTAATGTCATATAATGAAGTTCATTTGATTTTAAAGAAAATAGCTGAAAATATTAATAATTAAATCTTGTTACATGTCTTACCTCTTCAGGTGGAGTCACTACATAGGGGGGATTAAACACCAGAAGATCAACTTTTTCCTTCAATCTTGGTAGTAAGCCTTTGACCTAAAGGTTTCAATAGTCAGAATTTTAAGCTGGATTCAGAATTAAAATAGATAAATAAATAAATCTTTTTACAGAACAATGTGTTAGAGGGCTAAAATTGTAGACCGAGATGGAGATAAATATTTTTACATTTTCATTCAGATACAGATTATATGCATTTACCTAAAAATAGGAAATTAAACTATTTAACAGAATGAACATAAAATGTCCAAAAAGCCTCTGCTTTTTGACAGCTCAGATGTTTACACTCTGGGTTCACTTTTAGAATATTAAATAAGGAAGCAAGCTCTCCTATGTTCTATATCGATATACATATACTTTAAAGCTATTGCTCTAACTTAAACATTTATTTTCTGTAACCAAGAGAAATGTTTTATGAGATGACAAAAAACAACAGAAAACACATATATATAAAAATATATATACATATATGTGTATATGTATTTATATTTACTTTCTACTTTAATCACTCATAAATATACTGGCTGGAACAATTAGATATCAAAGAAAGGGCTAAAAAAAGTGGAAAAGACACTGAAAATCTCAGTTGTTTGGCATTTTGTAAACCTTTAAACAACTGGGTACAATTTTCTATGGAACCACAACAAAAATGTCTTTTTAAACAAAGTGCTTTTAGGGCACAATGCCATTTAAAGTATTCCCTGGATCCCTCTGATGACTGAATTACACACATACTCACAAAATCACATCTGGTCATGTCACCCCGCACTGTCACAGGTACAGTAAAGTAAAAACACTGTATCTGGATAGGTTTTCACCCCTAAAGCCATTTCCTTCAATTACCACTTTGTACAGACTCTTGCCCATGAATTCTGAGGCTGTTTCTTTTTTTTTTTTTAAAGATTTATTTATTTGAGAGAGAGAGCAAGCGCACGTGCGCACATGCAGGAACGGGGTAGAGGGAGAGGAAGCAGACTCCCCACTGAGCTCGGAGCCTGATGCGGGGCTCGATCCCACAAACCCTGAGATCATGACCTGAGTTGAAATCAAGAGTCGGACACCTAACCGACTGCGCTTAACCGACTGCACTTAACCGACTGCGCCACCTAGGTGTCCCCTGAGGCTGTTTCTTGAGATGGAATAGCTGAAGTACTTCAAGGCAGGGTCCAAGTGTTAGGTATTTTATTAACATTCTTATAATTCTCCCATATATGCACAGGGACCTACCATTATTTACTAAATATTTTTCATTAAATGAACCTTTTTCTGTTAAGTAAGTTTGTTCTAAAGGGAAATCAGTATTACTTCCTGGAAATAGAAATGACTACAAGGATAAATGTGATATAAATAAAAAACTGTTATGGTTATAGTTACTGCTGCCAGTCTGAGAGTGACCCAGGTCATCTGTCTCTTTGTTAAAGAGACATCTGCAGGGAAGCCTGGGTGGCTCAGTCGGTTAAGCATCTGCCTTCAGCTCAGGTCATGATCCCAGAGTCCTGGGATCAAGCCCCGCATCAAGCCCCTCATTGAGCCCCACATGGAGCCCCGCATCGAGCCCCTCATTGAGCCCCACATGGAGCCCCGCATCGAGCCCTGCATCAAGCCCCGCATCGGGGTCCCTGCTCAGCGGGGAGCCTGCTTGTCCCTCTCCCTCTCCTGCTCGTGCTCTCTCACAGCCTGTCTCTCAAATAAATAAATAAATAAATAAATAAAAAAAATCTTTAAGAGAAAAAAAAAAGCGAGACATTTGCAAGTGTTTAAAAGGTGTTAAAACTGAGACCTTCTCCCAGATGTAATCAAAATGGCTGAAGGAGAATTAGAGAGGAAAGAGCTTTTACATTATGTGATTCAAAGTTATTTAATACTCAGTCATACCATCTCAGTACTGGGCACATCACTGGGCTATTTACACACAGCATGAAACACTGCCTCACAACTTCCATTTTATCCAGGTTTCTAAAAGCAATTCTATGTTTGTCATCATAAGAAGCCTGTTAACCATACAGTTCAAAGAAAACACGCGAATAGCATCTTTGAGGAGATGTTACAGGTAACTTTTCTTTCCCTATTCATTTAAAAAGTGAAGAATAACATTTTTGAGGGAAGTGATTCAGGTATACCCTTGTCTGCAAGTAGGAAGATGACTGGTGAATCTGCTGTTCCTTTCAGTAGCGATACTGCAGTGAGGAAATACATCTGAAATAACCAAAAGCTTTACTTTCAATTACATAAAGAAATTAAGTTTCTCACATTGTAAAGAAAAAGCTCAGAAGGTAATTTTCCAGAAATGTTGAGTAAGGAAACTAGAAAAGAATTTGCTTTGTAATTGTTTATGGCTCTGAGGTACTATATACTAATAATCATTGCAGTACTGGATTTTAAATAAAGGAAAAAATGGATATTAAAACATGGAAAATGAGGTAGTTTACAAAGAAAATGGATTTAAATAAGAAAGTCACGGTAGGCTGGATATAAGGTCTAATCACACACATCTCTCACCCATCCACATTCAGCTTTTGGGTGGTCTCAGAGCATTAGAACAGATCCAAGAATTGGGAAGTAAGCAAAAAAGCCCTCTGACAAGAAGTTTTAAATCCATATAGCAAAATGTACTTTATTCATATGAGAGGCTCTTTTTCAGAGCCCCTGAACTCTTAGTTTAATTTTTTTTTTTTTAAAGGAGCACAAGCAGGGGGAGTGGGAGAGGGAGAAGCAGGCTTCCCGCGGAGCAGGGAGCCCGATGTGGGGCTCGATCCCAGGACTCTGGGATCATGACCTGAGCCGAAGGCAGACACTTAACAACTGAGCCACCCAGTCGCCCCGAACTCTTAGTTTAAATACAAGTTTAACTAAATCACTTGTTCGGTATTCTAGCACAGAGCACACGGAAAGAGAGAGCGAAAATGCCACCAACAGGTAATAGTAAAATAAGACAACATAAAGCAAGTGAAGAGAGAGACAAAGAGGAGAGGAAATAAAAACTCAAAATCACTGCAGGCTCTAGCTACTCAGTGTAAAGACAGAAAGCCCTGAATAAGCCTCATTATCACAGCTAGCACGGAATAGTAACTAAGGTTCATATTAATGACCCTGAATCAATCAAAGGTAAAGTTATGTTTAGTTTGTTTTAGGAATATAAGGAAAGGCATATGACATGTCTGAAAAAAGTCTTTTTTCTAAAACGAAAAAAGAAGCAAAATGAAAGTACTACTTTGTAAACAGGTAAGCTTAGTTATCCAAAACAATGACTTTGTATCATGGCTGTGATAATCTATGCTCAGTGTTCTGAATATAAACAAACGTAGAGTTTTGTAAGTGGATCATAATACCTATGCTAATGCCTACTTCCTTCTTTCTTTGTCGGTACTCAGTGTCACCATCACCTTGAACCACTGAAAGAGCTGACTCTGGCATGGACTACCACGAGCCATGTCCTGAAACAGCTGTGAGACCCCTAGATTTAAATTAGCATGGTCTGGGCTTAAATTCTGTATTTATCACTTTATTAGTTATGTGACTTTAAAAAAAAATGAACCTCACCTCAGTTTCTACCTCTGTTAAAAAAAAAGATATTCTGAATTTCTTATATCTCTAAAGTTTTATTATATCAAAAACATATATTTAACACTAATCATGGACACATTAAAGAAACAAGTTAAAATTTTAAAGGGCAAAACCACCACAGTGATCCCATGTAAATCACCTGAGTACCTTTCTTGATAATCTAGTTTTTAATAGCAGTAACAAGTTCTAATAGGTAAGAATTTCTTACATATTTGGCTTAATTCCTTCCAAGCTGAAAAGTCATTTGTGAGTTTAAAAAAGCAGAAAAGCTAAATACTCTTACCACTGTAAGAATAATACAGGTCAAGAAGCACAGAAAGCATTTTTCTTATCCCTACCTGGTACATGCTGTTATGATTTTTTGCTTGCAAAAAAGGACTTATAACAACAACAAAAGTCCAAAATTATCCAAGTCTTACTAATTAAAATATTAAAGGAAAACTGCAACTGGAAAATATATGTGTAACTTAAAATAAAATGATGGTTCTGTAATTGTGATGTGTCGTTTTTACCTGCCCAGGCCTCATTCCCCTCTTTCTTCTGATTTTATCTCCTTGATCTCTATTGGGTAAGCTCTATCTCCTCTCATTCTCAATCCATGTGGCTTGGGTAGGGCTTATGCCAATGCAGCTGCCGGGGTGGGACTATGACTCAGGCCTAAACCAGTCATCTCCATATTTCGATCCCTTTTGGCCATAGTGAGAGATTGAGAGATGGTATATGATCTAAGATGATCGAAGCAATACTCATTCTGGGGCTTGTTAGACTAACTGAATAGAAAGAGTTTCTTTCCATGGAGGGGTGAGGGAGGTGTTTGCTGAGAAATAAGATACAGACATGCAAGTATCTTCTTACCATGAAGGGAAAGACTACCTAGAAATAGAGCCAATAGAGAAGTTCAGAGCTAAGAAAAAGATGCCTATCATATCATTTGAGTTCCTGGAGCCAGCTGTGCCTGAAGCCACACACTCTCTTTACTTAAGCCAGTGTGAACTGGATTCTCTGTCACTTCTGACCAAAAGATGACTGATCCTTCCAAGACAGTAGAAATTCCCTTTGAATTTTGGACAAGATGAATTACAACAGTCAAGAATTTACTTTGTAAATTATGGGGTATACTATTTAGTGGATTAAAAGTTAATTAATTAATCACCCAAGCTTCTTTGACCTAACCATCTTAACCTTAACTTATTTGAAAAGGAAATCAACTATCATTGGACGAACAGCTCACCAAGTCTGTAATTACTGGTTGAATGTGGACTTTGTTACAGTGTGCCGTCTCCAGAGTGCAAGCTGCTGCCTCAGGATGGATGTCAGTGCACCTAGAAACAGAAGAGAAAGAACACTATCTTACGACCATGAGGCAAACCTATTACTGAAAAATTAAAAAATGTTCCACTGCTTTTATACAAAGCAGATTTAGAAAAAAATTAAAATGCTTTAATAATGGTGAAGGAAAAAAAACAAAGATTTGTTATATTAATGAAAAAGAATGTTATATTGATAAAATGTGCAAGAGTAGAAAATATACATACATGCATACACATCTGAAGGCATTTACTAAATTATGAATCCAATGAATACTATGCTATCACAAAAATGAAATTTAAAAGGAATTTTTGAAAAATAGTCATGATACAATATTAAAGATTTTTTTTTAAAGATTTTCATGATACAATATTAAATGAAAAACATAGGAAATGGGGAAAAAAAAGAAACATACTTGGACCACGTGTGGTAGAATTGGAAGTGACTTTTATTTTCTTCTTTACACTTTCCATATTCTCAAATTTTCTTAAAAAATTTAAGTAACTTCCAATTTTTTCTGGTAATCAGACTATTTACCTAAAAAATTTCAAATTTAGAAATACCCTAAAATTATTTTGTTGCTTCTATAATTACGTAGTATGATGGAACAGTTTTGGACATGCAGTTATAATTTTTAGGGAAGAATAATTTACAATCTGAGTCCTTACTACACTTAAGTAGACCCTTTCAGATATATATTATTTATTTACAAAAATGATTTCATTTGAGCGTTATACCCCTAGTGAATTTCTTAGTGGAAGATATGGATGAATTTGATATACTTACACTTACATGTACAAAGCTTGAGGACCTATCATAGAGGCTAGGAATGCAGATACCACTCCAGACCCTGAACCTACTTCAAGGCATATTTCCACTCTAAAAAAAGCAAAATAAAATAAATATGAGTATAGTAGGATAAAAATATACATCCCAGAAAATGACTCTCAATCTACTTTTAATATGTATTTCTCCAGCATCCCTTGTCCACAAATATATGGAAATATAAAAGAAATTTATAAACACACTAATTTCTGACAACCACTTCGTGCTCATTTAATTCTGTTTAACTCAAAATTGTTTGGAGTTTGTAATTTAAGTCCATAAAATAGATGGCTTTCAATTAATTTCTACAAAACATCACGTAAAAATTATGGAATAAGGTTGAGGGTTGAAAATATTAATATGAAAAACATCAACCCTTCTCACAAGGAGCTCCTAGTTTAGTATTTCCCCAAAATGATAGGGTTAGTAGTATTACATTATTTATTTATGAAAGATGTTTTCTCTCTCATTTAAAAGTACAGAACATTCACAAATGCATTAGCATATCCTAGGGAAAAAAAATTCCTTTCTCTTAATAGATTTAGAGCAGCAAAGAAATTCCTTATTCGTACAACTGTACATTGAACTGGAAAAATATCAGAGTATCTGATCTTAGAATATTAGTAGTAACTTTAACATGCTTTTGAATAAATTCATTATACTGTATTTTATCCTTCAATTAAATTTATTTCCCTGCCTATAATCTACATATGCATCAAAAGCACCAATTATTTCTATCACAGAAATGGGTTTGATGGGATTTAGGAGGTCTCTCCAGCAACTAACTCCTCAAACAACTATCCAACTACAAACTCTAGCAGCTTCTAACTTCTGGAACCAGTCCACATTATCTGACAAAACTTTATTATTCTGTGGGAAGGTCTGTTGAATCTTACCAGGCAGCTTTTATTTGAAAATAACTATCATGCTTTCATAAACAGAATTCCAAGACCAGAAATAATCTGACTTCACAACAAAATCAGCTCCTTTCACAGCAATTGCAATGCAATTTGTGTTTCTAAATCTTTCGGGGGTATCTTGAGACTAAAAGACAAATTATAAAAATCAGTACTGTACCATTCTATATTCCAGTAAATCCCAAAGTTCCATCGTTTACAATGGAAAGCTAGTTTAGTAAGAGTTGGGGCATTTTATATATGGAAAAATCTGACCAGGTTTAAGAGAGAGAAATAAAATATAGAAATATAGATCTATGAAGCCTGACAGCTGTTTCATCTTGAGAAAACCAATTTCAAGTCCTGATCTTTAAATAAATCTAATTACTCAAATTCCTTTCATTAAAAAAATTACAATGTAGGTATTCATTCTTTTAATGTCATTTAAAATTTATGGGGGCACTTGAACAAGTCAATTTTATTATTTATAAAGTGCTCGGGAAAATTCCATAGGCTGCTAGCTATGTAGCTATTTACATTTTTAAGTTAAATGAAAAACTACGTTCTGCGTCGCACTAGCCACATTTCAAGGGTTCGGTAGCCACACACGGCTAACTGGCTATCGCTACAGGGCACAGAACGCTGTTCAGTGGGTTTAAAAATGCTTCTCCACGCCTGGATCTCCAGCCTCATTTCATTTTTGTGCCCTTCCGTTGCTACAGGGTGCTTTTGTGTACTGAGTAAATTAAATACGACGCAGCTTTTAATATTTACTAAAAAAATTAGTATTAATAAGCAATATTTTCGGAATATTTGGTTTTTGAACGTGTTATAATATCGCTGCTCTCGGGAGCTTGTGTTCTTCAGACTAACAGCTGAAAGGAAAAGATGTACATATGCCGGCGTGAAAAGAGCTATGGAGCTCCTGCGACCAAAACAACACCTTCGCAAAAGTAGGTAGCTCCCTGGCCCGCTCATTACAGGTAACTACAGGAAAGTCGTCTGTAACTGCGTTCTAGTGTCAGTGTTCGCCAAGTATGCGGACACCGCCTCCTCGGGGCAGACAGCACCCCTCCTTTCCTTGGCTCTCCTTCAACACCATCTCTCCAGGACGCCCGAGCCCTCTCCCGCGGGGACCCTTGCCCCCCTCGCACCCCTTCAGCTCGGCCGCTGCTGCCTCGAGCGCGTCCAGCAGCAGGAACGTATCCTCCGCGGGCTCGTACACATTGCTGAAGGCGCCGCGGCCCACGTGCCCATGCAGCGGCGTGGGGAAGCTCGGAGACGCCATCTTCCTTCTCTCCGTCCCACGCGCATGCGCCAAAATTGCGCGTGCGCAAGCCCGGCAGTGGGGGGCGGGGCGCCAGAGGCGGAGAGAAGAATCCGGGCTTGTTACTTCTAACGGTTTGTCAGTAAATGCTCTTGGAATTTCTAAGTAACCAGTTATATGATCTGCAACTGCTGACATTTGCTTTCTTATTTCGAATATTTAAATTTATTTCATTTTGTAGATTAGCACTTGATGCAGGGCATCCTCGATTGTTTTTGACTAAGGGGAGTGTTTTTATTTCTTTATTCTCCATTTAAAAGTTTTCTTCTATTTCTTGTTTGCAAAGAATTGAAAAAAATACATAATGGTTACTAAATTTTACTTTTTTTTTTTTTACATCAGCTGAACTTTAAGCTTTGAGCTTTTAAGATTAAGATTTTTTCTCATTTAATTTTTTTCTGTAGTATATTATAAAAATTACCTTCCTGATGTTAAATCATGAAGGCATTCTTTTTAACTCAAGCAAGATGATTTTTCTTTTAATACCCTGCTGAATTTGGAATGCTAATAATCTAGCTCTGTTTGATTATGCTATCCTCACAGGATGAGTTAGGACATTGTTTCTGGAACATTTGGTAGAACTCACCCATAAAATTGGATGGATTTAGTGCTTTTTTTTTAGTGGATGGTTCTCTGAGTTTTGGGGCATCTTCTATAGGTTATTAGACTATTCAGGCATTTGCATTCTTTTTGAGTCAATTTTTGAAATTTCCCAATGAAACATTTTTACATCTAGTATTTAAAATTTGAGTAATAAAAATACAGAAAAGTACTCAGATTCCATTTTTTAAAACCCTGAGTACTTACCACCCAGAATTGACAATTAATAGTACTTTCTCATATTTCCTTAAGAGTTTTTATTTTATTTTTAAAATACATATTATACTATATATTATTATTTTAAATGTATGTTAAATATAATATTTATTATAGGGAATTAGCTCACATGATCATGGAGACTCACAAACCCAAAATCTGCAGAGCCAATTTCCCATCCTTAGAAGAGTTTTTAAATATATGAACTAACATATTACAGATGAAGTGGATGTTCTTTCTGCATTCGCCTTCAGTTCCATTTTGTAAACCTCTTTCCAACCTGACTTCTGTCATGAATTTAGCATGTATCCCTCCAATCGATGTTTTTATGCTTTTACATTCAGATATTCATGAGCAGTGTATGGTTAGTGTGTTTTCAAATTTGTTTCAGTGGTAATAGGTTGGACAAACTGTTCTTCCCATTTCTTTTTCACTGAAAATTTTCACTCTGTGTTTTCATATATAATAAAGTTAGTTTATTCCTTTTCATTGACAGATAGTATTATATGAAAATATAAAATATCCTATCCGGAATGGATAAATATCTATTGGTAAACATTTAGTCCTCTCCAGATTTTCACTATTATAAACAATACTGTAATTAACTTTCTCAAACATGTTTTTTTCTGATCCTGTACAAAAGTTTCCTGGGATTCAAGCCAGAATGGATTAGCATGTTGTATACACATTTTCAATTTTACTAAAAAACATTTTCAAATTTCCAAATTTCTTTCCAACCATTGTGCTTGGTTGGTGGCAGACTTAATATTTGATTTAATATTATTAGACTTATTTTTAAAATTTATTTTAAATTGAATTGCCCTGATTGTGGTTGAGTTTAGGCATGTGTTCATATGATCCTCATTTGAATTTATTCCTTTGTGAACTGTCTGTTCATTTTTGCTTATTTTTTTCCTTTTTAATTTTGTTTTTATTTTTGTCAAAGTTGATACAGGTAATTTAATAGGCCCAATAGTGCTACATGAGTTACTATGAAAAACAGTCCAGTCTAGTACACCAGCATCTAATTTCTCATGTCTCATTCTCCAGAGATGACCATTTTCAACTTTTAGCTGTTTCTTTGGCCATTTGTCCATATCTCTATGTACCAAGCTTATAATGATATTACTTCATTTCTCAATTTTTGCATTATCTGTTGAGTTCCCATGATAGAAGGTAAAGTTCACGTGAGAGAAGGCAAGAAGTTGATTCTCCTGCTGCCAGTAAACAAGTGTAATTGCCAGGCCCCCTCTTCCTATCTTCCCAATATGGTTATACTGTGATTGATTGATTGATTTTTACATTATTCTGTCTATAGAAATGCTACCTGGAACTCATTTCTCTATTACACCTGTTACTTTTCTTCCTTGCACAACTTTTTGCTTTCCCTTGAAGTTAATAATCATCTGGTGTATTACTTTCCTAGGTTTGCCATAACAAATTACCACAAACTGGATGGCTTAAAACAACAGAAATTTATCCTCTCAGTTCTGGAGGACAGAAGTCTGAAATCAAGGTGGTGGCAGGGCCATGCTCCCTTATGAAGGCTCTAGGGAAGAATCCTTCCTTGCCTCTTGTAGCCTCTGGTGGTTGGCAGCAATCGGCCTTCCTTGGCTTGCAGCAGCAGCATAACTCCCATTTCTGCCCTGGTCTTCATGTGGACTTCTTTCCCAAGTGTCTTTTCTTTCTCCAAACCTCTTTCCTTATAAGGACACCAGTCATGGGGTTTGGGGCCCACCCTAATCCAGTATAACCTCATTTTTTTTTTTAAAGATTTTATTTATTTGACAGAGAGAGACAGTGAGAGAGGGAACACAAGCAGGGGGAGTGGGAGAGGGAGAAGCAGGCTCCCCACCAAGCAGGGAGCCTGAGGCGGGGCTCGATCCCAGGACTCTGGGATCATGACCTGAGCTGAAGGCAGATGCTTAATGACTGAGCCCCCCAGGCACCCCTAACCTCATTTTAACTTGATTACATTTGCAAAGACAGTCACACACACACACACACACACACACACACACACACACACGCATGGGGTTGGGTGGGAGAGTTTAGGATTTCAGCACATCTTTTTGGGGGGATGTGATTGAACCCACAACACCTAGTACTAACTGCTCTTTCATTTGCATAGTTTTCCATATAACACAGTTCAGCCTCAAAGTCTTTTCTAGTTGTTTACCCCCTGCCTGCCCTCTACCCCATCCCAGTACATTTAAAGACATTGAGCATTCTGGTTATTTCTGTCTAATCTCTTTAGGCACCAATATATGTCTCTAGGATTCATCCCTGGGTTCTGTTTCTTCAGCTCTATCCTCAGGCTAGCCCTTGCTCTGGTACCAGGATGGCTGCATCTTACAGCTTCATACCATAAATTCAGTGGCAGAGGTCTTTTTAGTTGCTTGCGCTAAAGTCCTGTCATTTACTCCTTCTTATTGGCCCCAAATGGGTCCTATGCTAATGCTTGAATTGATCCTGTGGCCAGGTAGATGATGAAGTGATTTCCTCACACCTGTCTTGGGGCCTGGAGGGAGACCTCATCACCACCAGATAGCCAGAATGGTACTCCAAGAGCAAAATCATGGCACTGATATGGGTGCTGGGCAAAAACACAAAGTGCATACTACATGGAAGCGTCTCACAGATGGTTGGTGATTACTTCCCTCTGGCTTGCTATTGCCTTTTTGTTTTGTTTACAATATTTTTTACTATGCAGATATTTAAAAACGATTAAATCTATTTTGGGGGGTTTCTGATTTTTGTGCTGTGCTTAGAAAATGCTCTCAAAAAAGTTTATTTTCTGGTTTCAAAGTATAGACTTCACTATATTAATTGGATCTACCTCATTAACTAGGTCGTTAGATCTTTTTTTTTTTAAGACTTTATTCATTTGTCAGAGACACAAGTAGGGGGAGCTGCAGGCAGAGGGAGAAGCAGGCCCCCACTGAGCAAGGAGTCTGATGCAGGACTCGATCCCAGGACCCTTGGATCATGACCTGAGCCAAAGGCAGACGCTTAACTGACTGAGCCACCCAGACTTCCCCATGCAAGTCAATTTCTTAATATATATATTATATATTTTTAATATATATTTATATATAATATATATTTGTATAATATATATATTTACATATATATCTTATATATTTTTTACTTTTCATCTTGTTGAATACTTGGTGGACTTTTTCAATATGATCAGTATCTTTCTTTCATCAATTCTGGGAAATCTATATGTTCTTTGATTTTTTCCTTCTCTTCCATTCTCTGTTCTTTTTTTAAAATTTTTTTTAATTTATTTTTTTAATTTTATTATGTCATGTTAGTCACCATTCTCTGTTCTTGTCTGCTGAAATTCCAATCATATAGATGGAGACACACTAGATGTCTTCAGGTCTTTTTGTTTTTATTCTTTCTATCTGCCTTAGATTGGGCTACCTGGAAACGGATGCTGAGATGGAGATCTGCGGACAGAAGGCTTATTGCTAAAATTCTCTAGGAGACAATATCTGGGAGGGAAAGATAAGGAGGGTAGGATAGAGGGAGAAGTTGAGGTGTGTTGCAGTTGTAACAAAGGCCTCAGCTGACTGTTCAGGGAGTTTTGGGCCTGGGATGACCCTTCAGATTGTCCTGAATCCAAGCAAAGGGACCTGTGTGCCTTTGGGGAAAGGACATCAATTTGGGCAAAGCAATTCTCTTTCCCGAGGTTAATTCCTGGAGAGAGACTTGGCTGTGAGCTACCAGCAGCCAACAGGTGGCAGAATGAGTGGGTCCCTGGCAGGGATCTGGACCACAGCCCCCATTATACCATCTCTGTCATTCTGAGTGAAATTTAGGTTTCCAGCTAGCATATCTGCTCTTCAGTTGAATATATTCTGCTTTTTGGCTTATCTATTGAGATTTTTATTTGGTAATCATTTTCTTTTTAAAATATTTTTTTAAATATTTTATTTTATTTTTGTCCGAGAGAGAGAGAGAGAGAGAGAGAGAGAGCACAAGCAGGGGGAGCGGCAGGCAAAGGGAGAAGCAGGCTCCCCGCTGACCAGGGAGCCCGATGCGGGACTCAATCCCAGGACCCCGGGATCATGACCTGAGCTGAAGGCAGATACTTAACTGACTGTGCCACCCAGGTGTCCCGCATTTTCTTTTTTCTAATCCAGGGTTCTTAAAAATAATCTTTTGTTTCATGGATGCAATATCCATTCTCATCCCTCTGAGGTTTTCAATTATACTATTTTCAAAGTTTCCATTTGTTTGCTGTATACATTCTCATTTGGTGACGTTTCCTTTGTTCATTAGCTTGTATGTTACTCTTTCATGGTGTTTGCTTCCTTTAGATGTTTACTTTCTGCTTGCATGGCTATCTTTGTAGTTGAGGTTGGGTCAACCTGCATATGAAGGTAGTATGTACACCAGTCAGCCACAGGGATTGTAGAAGAGGGGGTGTTTAGCTGCCAGACAGGGCATCCCAGTAAGCTTCCCTTAGGGAAGTAGAGCTCCCTCCTCCTCCTGAGATTGACCTCTGTCCCAGCATTTACACCCAATGTGCCAGCCTATCTCTGTTCTCTACTCCAGGTGGGAGGTGATGAAATCAGCCACCCTGGTGGTTGCTCCAGGATTCCTTCCAATAACTTGTGTCCACAGCCTCTACATTTGGAGTTCTTCTAGAATTGCTCCTGGCTTTCCTTTGACAATTATATGCTTTCTACTCTTTTTTCAGGATGGGTGGGACAGTGTAGCACCTCACTGTCCTTTCCATCTTTCTTCTAGAATGCCTTTGTGAAATACTGAGGCTGGAACCCTCAAAACTACATTTTTTTTTTCTTAACATTCCCTTGAAGCTCTCATTTTGGATGTGATTTAGGTTCCACCGATCATTTACAACAAGTGAGTTTTAGAAGGCACAAGTGGAGCAGTGAAGCAGAGGCTGACTTCAGTAGTTTCTGTTATTTTGGCTGGCAAGCCGAGTTGTAGGGGAGCTTGATTTTTCTGCTATGGTGGCGGCAGGGGTCTCAGCATTAGGGCTCTAGCTTCGTCGGTGTTGAGGGGCAGGGCACATCTTTATTTTGCTGCTGTGGATGGTGGCATAGGTGGCCTGGGTCTGGAGCCAGCAGCTGCAGCTAATTCCTTCTGGCAGGGCCAGAAGCTCAGTTCTATAATGTGGCTTTAAGATGCATCCCCGGAAGTTCAGCCCAGAGCTGATCTTCTTCAGACCTCCCAACCACTATGGTACCCATTAGATATCCTGTAATAAATTCCTTTTCACTTACCCAAACTAGAGTGGATTTTGTATGCAGTAAGACCCTCACTGATACACGGGGATTCCTGGCATTTTCTGGGACATTACAGTACTGCTTTCTTATTTCAGAGGTGTTTCAGATTTGTTATTTTAGGGGTGTTGCTAGTGGTTTTGGTGGTATGGCAGGGGGATCAAATGCTTAGGCATTTTGATTTCATCTTCCTAGTGAGAATTCATTTTTCTCAGGGACAACAGAGTTTAATAGCATACTGTAACAAGAGATATGTTTACTCTTAAAAAGGCTTTGGTCCAAGTCTCTTGAAGTATAAGAGATAATATCCTTCTTTTATTTTTTTGGCAAGTTATTTAGCAGGTTCTTGTCCCACCTAAGCCTGGTGCATTTTAACAGAAACCACAAGTTGCAGCTGGTGCTCTCCATGAATCCAAGACTGGCCCCAATCTTGACTAGATTCCAAGTCTCTTCTTGATATAAGGGGACTCTCTAGGAGATTTCAGTTAATTACACCATAGTTTAGTAGTTAATGAAATAATTTATGAACCTAACATAGTTCATTTTCAGTGCATCTTTAAAAATGAGTCTAAATTTTTACAACCAAAGAACTATTTCTAAATATTTTTTGTTTCCATAAAGCATCTGTCCTTCAAGGTTGATCATTACACTTAAAACACTAGGACACAAGCTGTGAGAAAGTATTTGCAAAAGACACATCTGATAAAGGACTGTTATCCAACATTTACAAAGAACTCTCAAAACTCAAGAAGAAGAAAAAAGAACAGATTAAAAAATTTGACAAAAGATCCGAACAGACACCTACCTCACCAAAGAAATGATACAGATTGCAAATAAGCATATGAAAATATATGTCATTAGGAAATCTCAAATTAAAACAATACGATACAACTGTATACCTATTAGAATGGCCAAAATCCAAAACACTGACAACAAATGTTGGTGAGGATGTGGAGCAATCGGAACTCTCACAGACTGCTTTGGAAATGCAAAATGGGATAGCCATTTTGGAAGACAGTTTGGTGGTTTCTTAGAAAATTAAACATACTCTTACCATACAACCAAGTAATTATGCTCCTTGGTATTTACCTAAATGAGTTGAAAACTTATGTCCACACAAAAACCTGCACAAAGATGTTTGTAGCAGTTTTATTCATAATTGCCCAAACTTGGAAGCAACCAAGTTATTTGGTCCTTTGGTAGGTGAATGGATAAATAAAACAGTGATACATCCAGACAATACAAATATATATTTTTTAAAGATTTCATTTATTTATTGGAGAGAGAGAGAGAATGATCAGGGAAAGGGGCAGAGGGAGAAGCAGACTCCCTGCTGAGCAGGGAGCCCAATGCAGGGTTCGATCCCAGGACCCTGGGATCATGATCTGAGCCCAAGGCAGATGCTTTAACTGACTGAGCCACGCAGGTGCCCCGGACAATAGAATATTTTTGAGCCCTTAAAAGATATGAACTATCAAGCCATGAAAAGATATGGAGGAAACTTACATCTATATTACTAAGTGAAAGAAGCCAATCTGAAAAGGCTACATATGTTATGATTCTAACTATATGACATTCTTGAAAAGGCAAAACTATAGAGACAGTAAAAAGATCAGTAGTTGTCAGGGGTTGGTGAGAAGGAAGGGATGAATAGGTGAAGCACAGAAGATTTTTAGGGCAGTGAAATTATCTTATATGATATTACTACGGTGGACACATATATACATTTGACAAAACCTTTAGAATGTACAACACCAAGTGTGAACCTTAATGTAAGGGATGGACTTCAGGTGATAATGTGTCAATGTAGCTTCACCGATAGGAACAAATGTATCCCTTTGGGGTGTGTGTGATGTTGATAGTGGGGGAAGCTTGGTGTGTGTGTGTGTGTGTGTGTGTGTGTGTAGGAAGTATATGAGAACTCTTTACTTTGCACTCAGTTTTGCTGTGAATCTAAAATTGTTCCAGGGGCGCCTGGGTGGCTCAGTTGTTAAACGCCTGCCTTCGGCTCAGGTCATGATCCCAGGGTCCTGGGATCGAGCCCCACGTCGGGCTCCCTGCTCAGCAGGAAGCCTGCTTCTCCCTCTCTCACTCCCCCTGCTTGTGTTCCCTCTCTTGCTGTGTCCCTGTCAAATAAATAAATTAAAAAAATAAATAAAACTGTTCCAAAAAATAGTCTATTTAAAAGAAACATTATGACACATTAAAAAAATATATTTTTAGGGACACCTGGCTGACTCATTTAGTAGAGCGTGCAACTATTGATCTTGGTTGTGAGTTCAAGCCCCACATTGGGTGGAGAGATTACCTAAAAATAAAATCTTTAAAAATTTTATATTTTTGTTATTTGGTTAGATTTAGAAGGTAATTTTAAGTATTTTTACTAAAATTATACTTAAAAGTAGAGTTAAAAGAGAAGCATGTTTTAGTTAATAAAATGCCTCCTATTATTATTATTATCATCATAATAATTATTATTTGACTTAAAAAATCCTCCATAGGCTTTAGAAATTTTGGGGTGCCTGGGTGGTTCAGTCGGTTACGTGTCTGTCTTTGGCTCAGTTCATGATCCCAAGGGTCCTGGGATCAAGCCCTGCATTGCATCTGGCCCCCTGCTCAGCGGGAAGCCTGTTTCTCCCTCTCCCTCTGCCTGAAGCTCCCCCTGCTTGTGCTCTCTCTCTCTCTGTCAAATAAATTTATTTATTTATTTGACAGAGAGAGAGAGCGAGAGCAGGAACACAAGCAGGGGGAGTGGCAGAGGGAGAAGCAGGCTTCCCGCCTAGCAGGGAGCCCAATGTGGGGCTTGATCCCAGGACCCTGGGATCATGACCTGAGCCGAAGGCAGTCGCTTAACGACTGAGCCACCCAGGTGCCCCAAATAAGTAAATAATATAAAAAAAGATATTTAGTGATCAGTGATGTTCATATTGAGAAAAAATATATTTACACTTGACAATATTGCTTTTGTGCTTTGGATGTTGCTATAATGATCTCAGTTAAAAGAATAGGAAAGAGATCTGTACCTCTGAAACAAATAATGCAATATATGTTAAGAAAGAAAAAAAGAAGAAGAAGAATGTAGCAGGAGGGGAAGAATGAAGGGGGGGAAATCGGAGGGGGAGAAGAACCATGAGAGACGATGGACTCTGAAAAACAAACTGGGGGTTCTAGAGGGGAGGGGGTTGGGAGGATGGGTTAGCCTGGTGATGGGTATTGAGGAGGGCACATTCTGCATGGAGCACTGGGTGTTATGCACAAACAATGAATCATGGAACACTATATCTAAAACTAATGATGTAATGTATGGGGATTAACATAACAATAAAAAAATTAAAATAGAAAAAAAAAAAAAAAAAAAAAGAATAGGAAAGAATCCCTCTAATACAGCATGGCCAGTACAGTAAGCTGGATGCTTCCCGACAGGACAGCTTTGCTTGCATCAGTCAGCTGAATTGTCAAGATGGTTACTCATCTGCTGGATGATTTCACAACCCTCTTCTTAAATTTGGTTTCTTTGGACACATTTTATCCTGGAAACAAAATCTAGGCTCCATAATACATTCAGAAATAGTAGATTCCTGTCTTTTTTCCAGCTGGTGCTGGTAGGGTTTACACATTTACTCCTGCACCATAGGAACAGCTGCTTGAAAAGCCGAGGGTGCGTTCAATTCCATTACTTTGGCACAATAGAAGGTCACATAAAAGAGGGAGACTCTCTCAGCCTGTCCATAGTTGGAAAATTAATTCTTTCAAGTGCTTTTAAAAAATCTCTACAGGTGGTCAGATCTTATGAACTTAGGACCAGCAATGACCTCATCACCTTCAGCTGGTCTAAAAGTTATCTTTGGCTGCTGAGTACTTTATGAAATCTTGTTAATTATGATTGTTTTTCCTAGTTATAAGTCCTTCTGGATGAATTTTTATAAAACATTTATTTTTATTGCTTACATAACTACATAAAATATTTTCATTGGTGTCAAAATGTCATGTTATTGCCAAACAGATTCCATTTCAATTTCTAGAAATTATTGGAAAGTTAATATTCACATTTTTAATGGCACCCTTGCTGTAGTATTAAATCATGCTTTACTGAAATTTACAACAGAAGTCATAATTACATTGCATTTTATACAGAATAAAGCACAGAATAGACAACCTTTCCAGTTAATCTCTATGGTTAATGATTATATTTTCCTTTCTTTTAAAGATAAATCATGAATGAAATTCAGTGTCTTTTTGAAACTGAGTTTTCACAGAAATGATTTGCATGGACACTCATCATTCACTTCTCTTTTTAGCACAGTGGCATTTTAGTTTAGGAATCATAAATGGAATCGTTCTCCTGGTTTGTGAAACTTTACCCTATCCATTTCTAAGTCAAGAAAAGTAAAAGTATTTTAAAAAGCAAGATTAGATAAGAAAGTCATAGTCCTACCTAAGCATTTGGTTTCTCCCTAGAGATGTCATTTCAAGAAAACTCACTCTCCATAGGCATCATTTCAAGGATGTAATTGTTTAAGTGCAAAGTTACACTTTGGGGTAGAAAACATCCTTTGGGGTTCACGTTGAGGCTCATTTAGTGATCCTGAGAAATGAGCTTTTCAGCAGTTATCATATTTACTCTTTGTTCCCAGCCAGGAGAGCTGGAGGATAACCAAAGGGCTGACTTTAATCAGGTCTCCCAGAGCATGTACCATCACTTGGAGGCTCTTCTTTGCCTGGATCTTGTATCTCCCCTCCTGTGGACTGAACTGTGCAACCTCCTCACCCTCTCCCCCTTCTTTTGGAGGTGTGGCCTTTGGGAGATAAGTAGATATATATTATATCATGCGAGGGCAGGCCTTCATGATGGGCTTAGTGTCTGGTTAGAAGAGACATCAGAGAGCCTGTTGTCTCTCTCTCTTTCTGCCATGTGAGCACATAGTGAGAAGTCTGTCAGCTGCAAGCCAGGAAGAAAGCTCTCCACAGAACTAACCATGCTGGTACCCTGATCTTGGACTTCCAGCCTCCAGAACTGTGAGAAATAAATGTCTGTTGCTTAAACCACTCAGTCTCTGGTGTTTTGTTATGGAAGCAGCTGACTAATACATCCTCCAAGACATCTGGAGCCTGAGCACATGTGAAAGGTGCAGTAGGGAATTCAGATGGTGGTCGAGGCAGTTCAGGAACACAGTGTTATAAAATTTCATTGATTGGCTCAATACTCTCTTTTAGTGTATAAATAGGACCGCAGAAGAAGATTAAGTTGAAGAGATGGCATAAAAAGGACAGCATTCTGGTGGGTTCAATTAAAAGTTTGTAAGTCAATTACCATTTTGCCTGTACTGATTTTCTAATGAAAGGAAATTAAAAAAGTAGAGGTTATTTTTAAGAAAGTTGAATTTATAGTTTAAGTGATGGAATATTCCACCATAATATTCTCATTAAATATTTGTTGATTTGACTTAAATATTTGTTGATCTACTTTATAGCACAAATTTAGCAAAGAATAGGATTCCTATCAAAATATTATATTTTTTGTGGGAAAGTATACCTTTATGCTCACTCATGCTAGATGTGATGCTAATTACTTGGGAATGAGGGTGAAGATTTGCCCCAGCAAATTTGGAAAAGCAGCTTAAAAGTAGTTAATACATACCTGGAGAGCTTTTCTCATCAGCCTCAACTCAGGCACCTATTATCTTATCTTTCCCTAAGTCATAAGAGCATATATTTAAATTGCTTCCATCCCCAATATTTCTTATGAAATATTGCTTGAAATAAGCAGGGATTCATCTAGGACATAGCTAGTTTTTTGTCACATGTAGATCTATGTCATAACTAAATGTTACTAAATACGACAGAATTCTACCTGCAGACCTGAGTAGGACATATTCCATTGTGATAGACAGAATAATGGTCCTCAAAGATGTCCACATCCCAATCCCCAGAATCTGTGACTACGTTACCTTATCTGGCAAAAGAGATTTTGCATATGTGATTAAATTAATGATTTTGATAGGGGAAGATTATCCTGGATCCTCCATAAGGCTCCTTCTAAAAGAGAGGAAGCAGAGTAAGGGTAGAAGATGTGATGAAAACAGAAGTCAGATTGAGAGGGAGAGAGAGAGAGAAAGGGGGTGGGGAGAGAAACAGAGACAAAGGTACTGAGATTTGACGATGCTCTGCTGCTGGTTTTGAAGGGGAAAAAGAGGACAAGTCAAGGAATGCAAGTGGCCTCTAGAAGATTTTCTTAATATGGTACAACTAACATCAGTTAAAAGCAATTTAAACTTTAGACACTAGTTTTCAAATCTCTAAAGAAACAGGCATGGTGGGTGTTAGACTGGCTAATTTACACTTCTGACATATACTGAAACATCAAAAGCTGGGAGAGCTGGTAGTGAGCATCCAGTGTCTGTCCATTACTACTCAGCATGCTGTAGATTTGCACGGTTCACCCCCTTGGGGCTACTGAGCACTGGAAATGGGGCCAGTGAGAGGTGTGCTGCAAGTGTAAAATACACCATGAATTTTATAAAGAATGTAAAATATCTTGTTAATAATTTTTTTAATATTGATCACATTGCCATTGAAACGTTACTATTTTGGATAAATTGGGTTAAATAAAATTCATTATTAAATTTCAGTTTCTTTTTACTTTTTTAATGTGAAATGAAAAAATTGACATTACATTTGTGCATCATGTTATGTTTCTATTAGACAGTGCTGCTCTAAGCAGATAATTCTATGTAATGATGTCATTAACATACTATCGATTATTTACCATGTCAATTAATATATTGTTGAGTAATGAATATACCAGTGCAGCTGAGAGAGTGGATGGGTTTATTTTCATCCGTTTTACACATTTTAAAACTAATATCTCCATTTTTTATAGTCACAGCCTCCTGAGCTCCACAATCTCCAGTTAAATTGTGGTGAGTTCAGTCAGGTTTTATTTATTTTATTTTATTATTTTTAAAATTTATTTCTTAAGATTTTAATTATTTATTTCAGAGAGAGACAGAGATAGCAACAAAGTCCACGAGCCGGGGAGGAGAGAGAGAAGCAGACTCCCCACTGAGCAGGGAGCCAGACTGAGGCTTGAAGCTGATCTGAAGGCAGATGCTTAACCCACTGAGCCACCCAGGTGCCCCTCAGTCAGACTTTAAAAAAACCTAGAGGGAAAGCCTAAGGGATGTGGGAAATACTATTAGCAGCTCAAAGCTAGCATTTTTGCATGAGGAAAGGTGGGGTTTTCTGTGGTAGATGAAAGTGATCTTTGCACACATTTTGTTGTTGTTTTCCAAGAAAGGAAAGGCTGTAGACATGAAGATACTGTTACAGGGAAAGACTTAATTTTAGGTAATGCTTCTTTGCAACATCAAAAACATGTTTTTCTTCTGGTATAGGAATACTCACAGTGAACGTTTAGAAATAGAAAAAAGAGGCAGCTTGCCTGGATGAAATAATCCAATTGAAGCCATTAGGAAAAATCGAAAAATTCTGGGCTCACAAACACAGATGTGTCTGGATGAAAACAGAACATGCTATCAAATGAATGATTAGGTTAGAGATGCCTAGACCACTGGTGAGTTTCTATATGGTTTAGGAATACGGAGAGAGCTCATATGACAGCTTCAACATTTGGGATACAAATGCCCTTTTACCTGCAGATAGTGAGAGTATTTTTGTCTTCTTTCAAAGACTTCATGGACATCATATCTTTCTCTTCCTGAAGAAATATAATTTCTTTTGAAATCCAGTTAATGTTTCATAAAGGCATCTAGCCAGTGTAATTTCCTGGATCAGATTAATGTTTGTAGGATCAAGAAATCTTAGGAAAGTAAACAGAATCTGTAAGCAATTATACTTTGGGTGATGATTACCTTAGAGTTCAGTGAGGAAAAAACTATGTAAGTGTATTAGGAACATATATATGTATATATGCAATATATATGATTGTATATATAGAATATGTGTGTGTTTTAGGATTAAATATACCCATATATTAATACATATGGGGTGCCTGAGTGGCTCGGTCAGTTAAGCATCTGCCTCTTGATTTCGGCTCAGGTTGTGATATCTAGCCACTCGTCGGGCTCCGCACTCAGCAGGGCATCTGCTTGGGGTTCTCTCTCTCCCTCTCCCCTTCCCACGCTCGCTCTCTCTCTAAAATAAATAAATAAATAAATAAAACATATATATTATATATGTGTATGTATATATATATATGTGTATATATAATACATATATATTATATATATATTCCTAACATAAACACACATATAGTTATACGAATGCCAAAGCAAAGTGATGAACATTTGGTAAAAGACAAAAACAGACTTTGCCTTCTGGGTTCTCCATGACATTTTAGGAATGTCAAATATCATATAGGACAGGAGGATCATGGTTTGACCTTCAGCCTGAGTAAATCCATATATTAAGAAAATTATTCAAACTTTAAAATTTCAATAAGTGAGTAGATGTTATAAACCATTCTCTGTGGGACGATTTCTCTGTAATTTTTTTGATCATTCTCCTTCAACCCCAGTTCTTTATTTTGTAGGGGCAGCCACACCCAGGATCTCCCACTTGGTGTGAGTATCAGCCATCTCAAGTGGTCTATAATGAAATGGGAGCCTTGCAAAAGGTTTCTCTACTTCCTGATAATGTCCCTGTATATATATATATGTCATTGTAATACATGTACAGGGAAGTTATCAGGGAATAGGAAAAACTTTCCAAAGAGTACTTGCATTGGATGGAAGTCAGCTATCAGAGGCTAATATCCAACTGGACTTCCATCGGCAAATGTCCTCGTTTTTTCCCAGTGGGGAGTGGAGTGTAAATTTCTTGGCTTGCCAAGGATATAAAAACAGCCCATTCATTGAAATAACTTAGCTTTCATACTGCAAATAAATAATTTCTCTGATCGCTTAGATAAGATACCAACTAGATACAAATGCCCTTAGGCAGGACCTGTTGCAAATTGTTATGCCAAATCCAGAACTGTCTTTATGTTTACAAAGCAGGCACTTCAAGTCTAAGTACTCTCGGTTAAAATTGTCAAGGCATGAGGCTGAGTAAGGACATACCAGCTTTACCTGCCTTGAGGCACTACTAAGACTGGTTGGCTCTCTCAGAGCCATAAAACTTTTTATTATTTTTCTGCATATATTATGCCATGGAACCATGTAGACTTCTGGGACTTCTGCTGCTTGTAAAATGGCCCAACATTTTTGTTGGCTGAAGTGCAGGGTGAGAATTGCTCATCACCCTTGCAGAGCAACTGGAGACCTCTTTTGGGGTTCACTGGTTAACCTGCACTGGAGAGCAGTTAATAAGCCAATGAAGGAAATGTTAACATTAAATTAAAATATGTGAAGGCGGATTCTTATGAGCATCAGATAAGCTACATGCAGTAGATGCATTGAAAACCAGAATTCAGGGAAAAAACCAAGCGCTTTGTTCTTTTCTAAGGCATGCAGAACTCATTATTGTTGATGGAAATGAAATCCACAGGGCTGAGTGCCTCAAATAAGTCAGGGGTTGGAAACCCTTTGGCTCAACTTTCTTGGCCAAAGAGTTTCTCTAAAGAGAAGCTTGCTTACCCTAGTGTGAGAACATTCATTATAAATTACATATAAATAAATAATATTTCATAAATATTATTGTAATTATTTCATAAATAATCACCATACATATTTCTACATATAGTTTCATCACATTTTTTTTTTAGAATTTAGCTTCTTAATGGTATAGAAGTTATGGATGGATTAAAATCAAATGTTTAAGATTCACTCCCAGAGAATATGGAATTGGTTTTAGAAGAAAGTGATCTTTGGGCTGATAGGTAAGTCATGGTACTAGATGTCTCCTCTTGTTAGGTCCTACTGAATTCTTAAGATTCTCAGTAATTATAATTGAGCCAGTTAAGGTAGCCAAAAGAGTAACAGAAAGTATATGTAGCGTTGATAAATCAGGCCTTGGAATTTGCAGACCAGGTGCAAAATTGCTATTAATTTCAGTCTTATTTGACACAGTAGAATTTAGTAGTATATAGTATAACAAAATGATTGTGCAGAATTTTATTTAGCTCTTTGTGTTGTAAAGACTAGAGTCACCTATTCCAAAAATTAAAAAAAAATGTTTAATGTAGCAGTATACATATATTGCTTGGGAAGATAGTGTCTCAGAAACCCAAGAACAGGGTGCATAGGAGAACAATCCCTGTGGAAAATGGATCAGGATCTGAAAAATGCTTTGGATTCCAAGACAAGTGTGAGATCCTCAAAAGTAAGAGCCTATTAATTTCACTAGGTGTCCAACTTTAAGGTAAAGACAATATGCATCCAGTGTCTGCTCTATGGCTACCAAATGGCCTGCTTTTTCTGTGTTTTCCACTATTCAGATTCCTGGAAGAGGCATTCTGGTCTCTTTCGGTAAGCATTTATTGGCCAGGCCAATAAGTCTGCTAGTCCCTGGGAATTTGTTATGGTTGGGTTTGATCTACATGCCATCTTATTTTCTGATTACATTTCTCCACAATCACTGAGGCACAGGTGGAAAGAAGACAAAGACCCTCTTTATTTAAGACCACATCTTTTGAATGTCTGTGAATGTCAATGAAGCTCGAGATACCTTCTCTAGGTAAGACTCAACTTATCAACCTATCTACTTTACAGTTGTAAACCATAGATTTCCTACAGGTAAGTGACAGCAGAGCCGATCTTAGGCAAAGGGTCAAGCAGGAGATGAGGTTTTGTTGTCAGGGTTATTCTTTCTTCTGAAACCCGGAGCCATTTTATATCCTAGTAAATTAAAGGCAGCTATAGTTTGCTGGGAAGAGGATGTGACTTAGTGTCAGGAGATACCCTTACATCACACGTTTGCCCATATCTGGTAGCCTTGGGTAAATTAATGAGCTTCTCTGAGCTTTAGTTTCCTCCTTATAAAATATAACTATCATACAAGGTTGTTTTTAAATACTGTATGGAAGAGATGGAAATATGACAGATCATTATTTAATAAATACTTATAAAAAGTATTTTTTACTTTTTAGTGGAAGGGCCCCTAAGTGTTCCATTTTCCAGATGTGTAAACTGAGTTCAGACATGAGATTTCACTTGTTTACGTCCAAGCAACTGCTTGATTGGAGTCAACACTGAGCCCCAAGTCTCCTGAATTCCCAGACCAATGCCTCTGCAAGTTCCCTCCTGGTTTCTACACAATTCTCAAAACTTGCTCTTTAGAAGAATGTGTGTATGTGTGTAAAGTTACAGCTTCTAGTTTCTTTCAATGAACAAGACATATTTTTATAATTAGACTAAGAATTCCTGATGTTCTTTAAAAAAAAAAAAGAAAGTATCTGATTCTTATTTGCTGTGAAGAGTGAATAAAAATTAAATAGTCTAGGGGTGCCTGGGTGACTCAGTTGGTTAAGCATCTGACTCTTGATTTCAGCTCAGGTCATGATCTCAGGGCTGTGGGATCGATCCCTGATCCCTGCATCGGGCTCTGTGCTCAGCGTAGCCTGCTTGCCCCTCTCCCTCTGCTCTTCCCCTGCTTGCGCGCTCTCTCTCCCAAATAAATAAATAAATAAATAAATAAATAAATAAATAAATAAGTCTAAATTACTAACTGTCCTTGAGAAACATGTGTTTTAGTATTAACTCCAGTCTTAAAGGAGAGACTCCTTAGCTAGGTGTCCCTGGGCCTCCCACGGTCACTCTGGCCACATTTTTGCTCCCTGTGGCTCTAAGGTCGAGAGCAAAGCCAAGCCTCCAACTGGCAGCCAGATGATGCAGACTGAATGGCCGTGAAACCCAAGGTGATCTGGGCTCACCTGGCTGAACACCACAATCCAGAAGTGTGCTCCATATCACACATTCCTCTGCCTTGTGAGCAAAACATGGCATGATGCAGTGGAAACTTCGTGTAATTCATTATGTTTTCAAATACCAAGGAATTGACTTTTAAGAAATGTTAAAGCACTAGATTCCAGATCTCCTTAGCACAATACAATTGGTTTGTCCACATAATTACTTTCTTTGCCCAGGAGTGCAAGATTTTCGAAGCATGTCTTCCTTCTTCCACTCATTATGATTTCCTCATAAACACCTATTGTCTGTTTTGTGCAAGGCACCCCGGGAGATACAAAATAGCATCTGATGTACTCTTTCCTAATGGAACCCATTTTCTTATTGAGATGAGAATGGAGGCTCCTTGAGGTCTGGGATCTTGTCGATTTTCTTCACTGTTAGGGTTCAGAGTCTAGAACAGTGTCTGGCACAGAATGGGCACTCGGGACATACTTGTGGAATGCAAGAATAGATATACCTGAATGAGACGTTAATCATAGCTAACATTTATGTTCACTAGTTTTCTCAATGCTGCCTCATTGAGCCTCAAAACTCTTGAGGTAGGAAGTATTAATATGCCCATTCTGGAGATGGGGAAACCAAGGCTTAGGGAATTAGGTAACTTTCCCATTGGTGACTCTGGGCTTTGTACCAAAGTCATCTGGCTCTGAAGTCCACACTCTTTGCCACTCTCTTGCCCCGCATGTTATACTGCCATCTTGCTTGGGGCAAAAGGCACTCCTTCCATGGTTTTAGAACTAAAATCAAGGAATGTTTACAATGGAATCCCACTTGTGGTATAAACGACAAGCATATTAGAAAGTTTTGTAGAGACTGAAACAGATGTGGAACCAAAACTGCCTGGGAGGGATAGAAAGGATTTAAAAGGTGAGAAGTAGAGTTCATCTCCCTTTGACTTCTGGGAGATGACCGTGAAAATCCTCTTTATAATATGATTATACTATAAACTTATACAACATTATAATATTATTTTTTTCTTTTATCCCATTTTGTCATGTTAAACAGTTCATGTGGGGGAGAATCCAGTCTTGTTTGTATTTCTATTCACCCTCAGTACTAGCATGGCACCTTTCCATTGATTTGAAAGGAATTGAATTTTCACTAGGATGGTAAGCTTGATGGACTGGGGAGGGCTAACTACACCAACACATCCTAGCCAAATTTGAATTCTGATAAGCTTACCTCTTTCATGCTTTTCTCCAATCTATCCCCTTCTTTTTAAGAAGTCCCAAAGAAGGAAAAAAAAAACAAACCACAATGATTCATATAAAATCATTTTTGACATCTTCAGAGATTTCTCTAGGTTCTGGTCCAAGCCTGATTATTGTTCAATTCTACCTCCATTCTTCCTACACTTGAGGGATTTCAAAAAATGTACTTAATGATTTGGACTTGTTTTAATTTTCTCAAACTTATTTTCCCTCGAGGTTAAGAACATTTTGTAAATTTGCAAATACCAAAAGTATTTTGCACACAATGAATAGGTTTTAAAAAAATAATCAGATCAGATTCAGAACATTTCCCCAAAGAAAGGAAGTGCACAAAATAGTCAAATGATTAATTGAAAAACAAAGCAAAGGAACTAAAATATCTCCCTGAACTAGTTCCTAAGGTATGCTCTCTTTCCATCATGAAACACTGACTAGTCAGCACTGTTTGTTTTTTGAAGTAAAACTTTGATGGGAAAATTAATAACTGAGTCCACTGTGTATTTCACACATTAACATTTCTTTTCTTGCCAAACATTTTGCTATGTGCTTAGGCATTCATGCTCAATACATTTTCCAGCCTGTTCAGGTGTCCATCTTTCTTGTTCCTATAAATATTCTACTAAATTTTCAAGTGAAGCTCCTGGAAAGGTAGAACATCACCATATCTTTCTAGAAATTGATAATAAAAGCAAATTTTCTTTTGTTGTCCATAGAAATAACACAAACTCCTGGTTTGAATTTCACTCCATTAGGTAGGGTCTCCATAGTATGATGATCTGATGTTGATAAACTAATCAGTTTTGGAAATGCTTGGTATCTGACGAAGAGTGACAAATGATGTGTGACCTAATTGATAAGTTGATAAACTGACTGAAATTGCTAAATTGACAAAATGATTAAAGTTGATAAATTGATAAATAAATGTTTCTTGAGCAATGACTATCTGCAAAGCCCACTTCAAATTGAGATTTGCTACCTATTAAACAGAGGCAAGGATGTAGGGTCTTGGAGTCCAGACCTAGTTAGGGATGTGCTTCCTGATACTTGCCAGCAAATCGTGGACAAGAGTCAGCTCTTCTTAGCTTGTTGTTCTTTCTAACTTACAGTAACTGGGCAAGAATTTGACTTTCACACCCAAATCAGTTCCTCAGTGTAACTGACATTTTCTAATGTGTTCTATTCCATAGCAAGCGGTGCCACCATATAATATTACTCTTGGCTTACGTCGGAGTTAACACAAACTTTTCTTTCTCTGGATCTCATCTTGCTAAGAAACATTCCCCACGCCTGCAAGCTCTAGTTCCATCTATTTGCATAAATCAAACTCAAAAATGTTGATAGACTTATTATGAGTCCCTTATGTCAGGGACTCAGGAGACTATAAAGAGACATGAATAATAGTAGCAGAAGCAGCAGTAACAATAGTAGTAAAAGCAATAAGAATGGTAAAAGTTAATATTTACTGAATGCCTTCTATGGGGCACTGTGCTAAGCACTTTACGAGCAATAATGACTTCATTTTACAGAACAAACCAAAACGCAGAGAGGTGAAATAACCTGCCCTAAAACTCACCCAGTCCTGTGGTCGACCTGGGAAATGATTTTTCTGTGAAGTTTAGCAGAACTCACCATCTGAGAATGTTTTTTTAATAAGGGGAAGTTTTTTACTATCACTTCAGTTTACTATCACTATTTATTGGATAGGTTTTCTTCTCTGGATTTAAAAGAGATACATTCAATTTTTATTCTTATGGTGGTTGCTCCTCACTTAAGTGCCCCAGTTTATATAGATAGATATATTTTCTATTGAGTTCTGAAAATTTTTAATGTCCATGTCTTCCCTGAACCAGACAAATAATTTAGTATGTTCTCATGTCACTTTGTTTTCTTCCCCCACCACTACCCCACATCTTATGCTGATATTTTCTAGAAAAATTCTGGGTCACTGAGGGCATATATTATATTTTTCTTTGCTTTCATCTTACCCTTTTAATTAATTAATTAATTTTTATTTTTTAAAGTAGGCTCCATGTCCAGCACGGAGCCCAATGCAAGGCTTGAACTCACAACCCCGAGATCTAGACCTGAACTGAGATCAAAAGTCAGACACTTAACTCACTGAGCCACCCAGGTGCCCCACATCTTACCCTTTTAAAGACCACTTTCACGATGTTTAAGTTCTCTTTCCCTTTACTGATTTGCTTTTGTCTTCTTGCTCTATCAGACGGAAAGACATGTGCTAAAATCTCCCACTAGGATTGTGGATATTGTTTTTTTCTTTTAGATTTTTCAAATTTTGCATTACAGATTTTGATCCTCTTTTAACAGATGATCACGTGTGCAATAAATATGTATTCCCGGTGAATTGAATCTTAATCATTGTGAAATGTTTCATTTTCAGTGAAGCTTCTTATCTGAAAGTGTATTTTGTGTGATATTAGTATAGCTAAACTAGTTTTTGTTTGATTGATGTGTAGCATGTCTTGGCTTTGTCCATCATTTTACTTTGAATCTTTTTGTATTTTTTTTTTTTTAGCTTAGGTATATATTATGAATTGGATGTTTGTCACCCACCAAATACATATATTGAAGTCCTAACCCCCAATGTGGCTGTGTCTGGAAAGAGGGCCTTGAAGGAAGTAATTAAGGTAAATGAGGTCATAAGGGTGGGGCTCTGATCAGCTAGGATGAGGGTCCTTATAAGAGACATCAGAGACTTAAGTAGCATTAAAAAAAAAAAAAAAGAGAGACATCCGAGAGGTTGTTCCCTCTCTCCACATGTACCGGATAAAAGGGCCATGTGAGTACGTAGCAAGAAGGCGACTATTATCCAGGAAGAGAGCAATGACCTCGATCTTGCACTTCCCAGCCCCCAGAACTGTGAAAAAATAAATTTCTATTGTTGAAGTCACACAGTCTGCGGTATTTTGTTATGGCAGCTGAAGCTGATAAGACAGATTTTGGTACCAAGAAGTGGGGTGGTGCTGTATAAATACCTCCACATGGGGAAGTGACTTTAAGATAGTAACAGGCAGAGTCTGGGAGAGTTTTGAAGTACGTGCTAGAAAGTCTAGATTGCCCTGAAGGGAGTGCTGGTACGTTAAAGGTAGTTTTGGTAAGGTCTCAGGCAGAAATGAGGAATAAGTTAATAGGAACCAGAAGAAAGGCGACCTTCATTACAAAGTGGCGAAGAACATGGCTGAATGATGTTCCCTGTGCTGGGGAAGGTAGAGCTTGTGAGCAGTGAAATGGGATATTTAAGGAGGGGATGTCTAAGCAAAGTGCTGAAGGAGCAGCGTTGTTTCTCATTACTGCTTATAATAAAATTCGAGAGGAGATACTCTCTCCCTTCTTTTCCCCCTTTGTTTGTTTGTTTTGTTTCTTAAAATCCACATATGAGTGAGATCATATGGTATTTGTCTTTCTCTGACTGACTTATTTTGCTTAGCATGATATTCTCTGGTTCCATCCATGTTGGTGCAAATCCATTATCTTGTTTATTTCACCTTGAGCACGACTTACTTCTCTGGGTCTTAGCATCCTCATTTATAAAGTGAGGTGGTTGACTTAGATGTAGTGCAATAATAATTTGCCTGTTAGAAGGCATAAGCCCAAATCAATGACCCCTTCAAACTCTATTTTATCAGAGTATTCTTCCCCCAAATTCAAACAACTTTACAAATAGCCCATTAACTTCACATCAGGCAGGTTTTTTGTTTTTAATTTACACCAAGATAAATGTTGGTGAGCAGCACTTTCCATAAGAAAGTGCAGCTGACCTTTGAACAATGTGTTAGGGGCATTGACCCCCTCACCCCCTACACAGTTGAAATATTAACTTTTGGTTCCTCAAGAACTTAACTACTAATAGCCCACTGTCGAAGCCTTACCGATAACATAAACAGTCAATTAACACAGATTTTGTGTGTCTTACGTGCTGAGGGAGGATAAGGCAAGCTGAGGACAAAGCACAAGCTGACATCTCCCCCCCGCCCCCCCATGGGATATGTGTGACATTCCTTCTGGAAACTTTGTCCAACTCTCTTTTTTTTTTTTTAAGATTTTATTTATTTATTTGACAGAGAGAGAGAAAGAGAGAGAGAGATCACAAGTGGGTGGGGGGGGGGGGCGCAGAGGGAGAGGGAGAAGCAGGCTCCCGGCCCAGCAGGGAGCCTGATGCAGGGCTTGATCCCAGGACCCTGGGATCATGACCTGAGCCAAAGGCAGGCGCTCACCCGACTGAGCCACCCAGGCGCCCCCCAACTCTCTTAGTGTTAATGCTTTGCTAGGGGGAAAAACAACCTTAGCTTGACAATGGCAAGGCCTCCAGAATCCTGAGGGTCTTCTTTGGATATGAAAATCCTTTTGGACACCTCCCTTTGTCCTTACCTCCCCCAACCCCAAGTATATAATCAGCCATTCCTCACAACCCCAGTGCAGCACCTCTTTCTGCCCACGGGTCCTGTTCCCATGCTTTAATAAAACCAACTTTTTGCACCAAAGATGTCTCAAGAATTCTTTCTTGGCTGTGGGCTCCAGACCTCAGCTACATTTAAAAACTAAATCAATATGTACTAATACAGTATTCTTACAATAAAATAAGCTAGGGAAAAGAAAATGTTATTAAGAAAATCATGAAAAATACATGTACAGTACTGTACTGTATATATTGAAAAAAATCTGCATATAACTGGACCCATGCAGTTCAAACCATTGTTCAAGGGTCAGCAGGAGTAGGAAAAACAGTTCTGTGTTCTCAGCTTCTGTTTCTGTTTTCCAATTTTTGGCTTAAGGACCATCCACCTCTAAAGCCCCAAGGATCACCTTTTAGGAGTTTTTTGGTATTGCTAAATGCTCCTGGTGAGCTTATTGTACAGACCAAGATAATGGGAGAAGATTAGGGAAAATAGAAATCGGCAAAAGGAAGGAATAATTGAGGGACATCTGGGTGGTTCAGTCTTAAGCATCTGCCTTTGGCTCAGGTCTAGATCTCGGCCCCTGCTCAGTGTGGAGTCTGCCCCAACTCCTGTGTGCATGTGCTCTCTCTCAAATAAATAAATGAAATCATTTTTAAAAAAAGGAAGGAAAAATTGATAAAAGAGATAAAGGAGAGAGAAATAAACCAGTATAGGGAGGAGAAAGAGATTGGAAAGTAGTGTTTTGTGGAAAAAAACATGTGATGACCCCACCTCAGGTGTGCGGATTACCCCATTAAAAACAGCACCATTGTATTAAAATGTGTTCTGAAAAAAGGACATTTTGGGAATATCAGGTTGTTGACTTATGAGAGGTACAAACGGTTTAACTCTTAAGGGCATGGGTTGGATGAGAATCCACTTCTTCCTGGCTCTGTGACCTTAATTTCTATACCTTGTCATTTCCTCATCTGTAAAATGAGTGTCTTAATGAGAGGCCACCTCATAAGGTAGTTCTGGGGATTAAATATTCACAGTTCAGATTTTGGCACATTGTAAGTCCTCAGTAAGTGTTACCTACTTTCAATGTTGTTATTATTGTTATAATTATTATTGTTGGCATCCTACGTTGGCAACAGAAAGTTATAAGCCTCATGTTTTAATTCAGCCCTAACTAGAGATTATAATTCACTCTAGCAGCCAAAAGTGTCAATTAGTCGTTTAATGAAGAACTAGCTGTCATAAAACTTAAATTATATCTATTTGCATCTAGTTTCTTCTTATAATAAAATCGAGTTTTTTTCCTGTCTGCTAAGAGTGGAAAAGAGCATTCCTGAAATAAGTTTTGTTTAATAGTTTTAAGGACCATTGATTTCTAACTTGGAGATGTTCTAACTTTAAATGTGGTTACAAAACGTAACCACATGTAGAATGTAACCACACATAGAATGTAACCACACATAGAATGTTCTGTGTGTTTGCTATCATTGTTTCTTATGTGAAGTTGCACTGGCTTATTTTAGGTCGGTTAAAGTAAATTATATTTATTAGAATATGTTTGCTGTAGGAATTACATTTACTCACCAAGCCTTATAATGTACACACCAGCACTATAATCTTAAACTCACCATCCATAATTTCTGACTCAAATCTGTGACCTTTGTCTCTACAGACGTATCTGTAATAAACTTATCTGCGGTTTTGCTTTCTGTGGCCAACTGTGGTCTGGAAGCTGATGATCCTCCTTCTGACATGTGGTCAGAAGGTTAGAGTAGCCCAATACTATGTCGCAAAGCCTGCGGCATTTATTTGCCCTCATCTAATCATGTAGGCATTTTATCATCTCATCTCATTACAAGATGAAGGGTGAGTACATTATAAGAAGATATTTTGAGAGACCACAGTTACATAATCTTTATTACAGTATATTGTTATAATTGTCCTATTATTAGTTATTGTTGTTAATCTTTATGGCGCCTAATTTATAAATTAAAATTTATCATAGGTATGTGTGTATAGGAAAAAACAGAGTACAAATAGGGTTCGATACAGTCCGTGGTTTCGGGCATCTGCTGGGGATCTTGGTACATATTCCCTGTGGATAAGGAGGAACCACTGTGTTTTAACAGATTTAGTTAGTAAAGCAAACATAAGGGTTTCTATCACTAGAAATACAGCATTCTAGAAATAACATTATGTCTTTGTGAGATGTTTTCCGAGGAAGAGAATTCTCTAAAAATTCCTTATGTCATCAGAGTTTATACTATTTTCTAGAGTGGAAGTTTATTATTCCCAAAGAGTACGTGGGGATCAGGGGCTTCATAAGCAACAGCTGCTCTCCAGTGTGACCAAGACCATAACCTGAATCCTTTATTACATTCTCTTTTCAGTCTATACCATTGCTGTACAAAATTAAAATACTTATGTAACACCAAACCAAAAACCAAAAAACAAAAAACCACCAAGCTAGTAAGTCCTAAATTAGATTTAAACCCTTTAAATAGTCTCTGGATATGAAACTAATAAAGATTATTTGCCCTATTGGGTGGAATAGCTAAGAAGCTATTTTTGTTGGATTGTGAACATTCAGTAAAATCTCTATATGAACAGCAATAAAAGTGTGCTATCTATTAAAAGTTACCTATTTGCTGATTTTGCCCACCATTTTCAGGTATGAGGTTTGGCATTTCAACAAAATTAATGACCATCTTATTTTGGGTTACCAATTCCTTGCAGTTGATTATTACTCCCCAGAAATTTCCCTGGTCCAAGTCTCATAGCCAAACTAATTCTTTAAGAAAAAGTAATAATTGTGAATAGGTGTAGTAACTCCATAAAGTCATATGAAATAGATGGAGCTGTCAGTGTTTGATAAATTAAAAGGATAAATGAATGGTTTATATGTAAAAGAGTAAATGAACGTCAATAAGAAGTAGTATCTTCACCCTTTCACCTGCCAGAAATATCACCTTTGTGGTTGTGGGTAATGCCAATTATTGAAATAATTAAGTGAATATGGGAGAAATCCATAGACTACAATATTGAATGACCAATGTGTTAATGTCTATTCTGTGTGTGACATTTCCATAGATTCTATGGTAGGTAAAGATATGTTTAAGGCACAGCTACTATTTCTAAAGACTTCATAATTTGATTCATAGAGCAATATGTGATACAGAAAAATAGAATTTTAGATCATGAATCAAATAGAGAAAATTATAAATGGAAGAGAACTTAGAGACCACCTAGCCTAATCTACATGATTAAAAGAATAATTTAGTGAGGTTTTAAAATTAGTTGGCTCCTCATAATTGTAACTGACATGACAGGCTCAGTCTTCTATTTTTTTTTTTCTCTCTTCATACTGAGCGCTATGGTCTCAGCTGACCATATAAATTGAGTTATGAATTCAATTCATTATTGAGTTATGAATAAGAATTGAGTTTTCAATACGTATGTTGAAATCCTCACCCCCAAGGCAAAAGCATCAGGAGGTGGGGCCTTTGGGAGGTGATTAGGTTATGAGGGTGGGGTTCTCAAGAATGGGGTGAGTGCTCTTACAAAAGGGATCTCACAGAGCTCCCTTGTCTTTAGTCATCTAAAGGTGTCCCTTTACTATGGAAGGCTTTTGGTTTCTAGATCTTTCTAGAAACTTACAAGGGGGGGTGAGTTTTTAAAGTTCAAGTGTTAAGTACTAGCTCTTTTGTCGCCATAGCTTATAACCCCTTCATTCAGCCAAAGGAAGGGTTCTGCTCAGTGGAATGGATAAGACTGTTTCTGGGAGCACAGCAGCAAATGTTCAGGAAGGCCAAGGTTTAAGAGCAGTTTCAGCGATCCTGCTGTTTGTAGTCTGAAAAGCAGAGGAATGATAGGACTGTAGCTCTTCGGAGATCTCTTAACTTGAAGTTCATGGACTTCCGAGATCTGGCAACTCTCTGAATATACATGAGAGCATTTTCCTTCTAGAGAAAGATTGTCTAGCTTTGTTCAGTTTCTCACCCATGTCTGTTATCCCCCACAAGTTAAGAACCACTTATTTCCCGAAGGCCCGGAAACACGATAACGTGGAACCTCAGTTTATCTTGCTACAAAAGATAAAGCTCAAAAAGTTCATTTATTAATTCATTAAAAACAAACAAACATTGAGGAAAAGGATGGATAGCAGTAGGGCTCTGGGGAAAATGGTTACCTGATTTTGGTTCCTTTTCTCTTTACAGGGAGAGCCTATGGGGGTTTCCAGACTCACAGGCCTACCAGGCAGAGGCTTCTTCTCCTTCCAGCACCCAGGAGAGCCTAGCCATTCAGAGCTCTCCACACCATGACCAGTCCCAATGAGCTGTCAAAGATAAATAACAATCTAAGGGTCTCATAGGTGAGGGGGAAAAATAGGCAGAAAAACTACAGCACAAGTCCAGTGCAAGAGAATTGTTAGAAAAGCAGAAGAATGATTTTTTTTTTTTTAAAGATTTTATTTATTTATCTGACAGAGAGAGACACAGCGAGAGAGGGAACACAAGCAAGGGGAGTGGGAGAAGGAGAAGCAGGCTTCCTGCAGAGGAGGGAGCCCGATGCGGGGCTAGATCCCAGAATCCTGAGATCATGACCTGAGGCAAAGCAGATGCTTAACGACTGAGCCACCCAGGCGCCCCGAGCAGAAGAATGATTTAAAAAAACAAAAACAAAAACAAAAGAACTGCTGTTACATGCAGCAGATACAAGGCTTCTTTGAATTTGACAGCTTGATTCCTGCATTAAACAACCATGCAGGTAAACTGAAGATAAGGATGGTTGTTACTGATGCTTGGGTTGGTCGGTGGCTCGAGCAGCTGCAAGGACAAGCTCAAAGCACAAAGGGAAACCGCGGCTGTAGGCAGCCTGGGGGCCGCCAGAGCCCCAGCCACCGGGTGAGGCGGAGAGCAGGCGCGGAACCGCACAGGCGCGTGCGCACAGGGGAGGCCGTGTCCCCGGGGCTTTCACGTGCTCCAGTGCTCTCAGCCCACCAGATGGTACGGTATGGCCTCCTCACCTGTACGCGGAGGGGGAGCGTCGCCGGGTGGTCTTCAGTGACCTCCGTGTGCAAGCGCGTGCCACCAAGGAGGCCTTCGGCTTCGAGGTGACCGTGGTCACCTCCACCGTCCGTCGTCGCACCATCATCCTCACATCCATGGCCTTCCTCACTCGCTGCGTGAAGAGGAGCGAGCCGCGATGGGTAGGGCCCCCCGGCTGTGGCCCCAGCTGAGAACCGGGCACTCGGAGACGGTGCAGGCCGCCTACCTGGGCCCTTGGTAAGGGCCTGAAGAGCAGCGGCGGCGGCGGGGAGCCCGGGAGCGGGCCCGGCCGCAGCTGCCCCGCAGACCTGGGCGAGGGCTCTGGAGGGCTGGCTGGCATGGACCAGGATCCCTGGGCCGGCGGTCCCGGAGGCTCGCCCCGCGTGCAGGAGATGGGGGCGCACCCCGCCTGCCCCCTGGCCCACAGCACGCGGCCTGCGTCCTCGGGGTGACGGAGCCAGAGGCCACACTGGGAGGGCCAGGCCAGCCCCACCGCCTCGCCGCCTGCACCTGGACGTGTGTCCCGCCTAAGACTGGTCGGTGAAATCAGCTTCCGGGGTTGGGGATCCCGCAGGGTGCTGTGCTGGGGACTGCAGCGGGGTGTCCTGTCCCAGGGGAGCTCAGGCGGAGCAGCTTTTCTGGAAGCTTCCTTGAAACCGTCGCTGAGGTCCTGGAACCAGCTGCAGCCCCGGTCTAGCCGGGCTCCTTCAGAGTGACTGCGGGACGTTTTAAGCAAATCTTGCTCTGCGTGGTGGAGTAGGAAGCCGGCAGCCGACTTCTCACAGCTACCGCTGGCTGCCCCATCTTCCCCCGCAGGGCGGGGCCTGTGCCTGCAGGCAGGGACCCCTGGGGTGCTGCATCCCTTATCTGCAAGGTGAGGGGTGTGGAAGAAAAATTCTAATACCGAAAAAAAAAATGTAGGCAACTTGGATGTATGTTTTGAGGATTCCTACCATGGCAATAATTGGCATTTCTGAAGTGAAAAAAGACCAGATGGAAGAGAAGCAGATTTAAACAAATACTAGAAAGACATTTACCTGAAGTAAATACATTCCTGAGATTGTAGGTTGTAAGGACTGCCCGAATTACAGGCTTTACTGATAAGAAAAGACCTAGTACTAGTAAAATCCTGGAACTTTGAATAATGAAGAGAATATTATGAGCCTCTAGGCAGGAAGAACAACCAACCAACGAAAGCAAGTATCAGTGAAGCATTGGACAATGGCATCCTGTCTAATCTTTAAAATTAATTTCCTGAAAGCTGACAGATAGTGGAATAGCATCAGTCAGAGAGCTGCAAGCTAAGGTATTCTGAAGTAAGATATCATTGGCCTGAATGATAGAGTGAGAGACAGATAGGTGAACATAAATAAGAATGCAGAGTATATCAACTATGCACCTTTAAAAAAGCCCTTGTGAAAATGACTGAACAATGATTGAACCAAAACGGAAATCTTAAGATGGAGAAAATAAAGAGGTAAGGCAACAGTGGTGGGCATCAATAAATGTCCCTTCCTCCCTTCTTCCTTTCTTCTTTCCTTCTTTCATGTTTCCATCTACACATCTATCTGAATAGAATTTATTATCTTGAAATGTGATCCATAAGTACTCTGCAAGGTTTTTGAAATAGGAAGAATATGCTTTAAGGAAATTTCTTTCCTTCCTTCCTTCTTTCCTTCCTTCCTTCCTTCCTTCCTTCCTTCCTTCCTTCCTTCCTTCCTTCCTTCCCTCCCTCCCTCCTTCCTTCCTTCCTTCCTTCCTTCCTTCCTTCCTTTCCTCCCTCCCTTTCCCTCTCCCTCCCTCCCTCTCTCTCTTTTTTTCTTTTCTTTTTTTTTCTAACTGATAAGTCTTAAGAGCAGGGAATAAACCTCACACAAAGAATTCTATCTTCGTGAATATGGTGTTTCTCTTGCCCTGTAAGTGCTTCTTTTCTTTTTAAACCACTTTATTGAGTATAAATATTTAATGTATACAACTTGATGGATTTCGAGGTACACACCTGTGAAACCATCACCATAATCAGTACCATAAACATGTCCAAAAGTTTCCTCCTGTCCTTTTTATTTTTAGTTTTTATTTTTGTGATTTTTGGGACCATGTAGTATTTGTTCTTTTGTATCTGGCTTGTTTCACTTAGTGTAATATCCTCTGGGTTCATCCATGGTGTCACATAGGACAGGATTTCTTTCTTTTTTAAAGGCTTCATAATATTTTTCTTTATCCAGTCATAGTCATTGGACATTCAGGTTGCTTCCACGTCTTGACTATTGTGAATAATGCTGCAATGAACATGGAAATACAGATTATCTCTTCGAGATTCCGATTTTGATTCTTCTCAATATATGCCCAAACATGAGATTGCTGGATCATACAGTATTTCTATTTTTAATTTTTTGAAGAATTCCCATACTGTTTTCCAGAGGCTGCATCAATTTACATTCCCACCCACAGTATAGAAAGATTCCATTTTCTCCACATCCTCACTAACAATGTTATCTTTTGTTTTATTGATAATAGACATCCTAACAGGTGTGAGGTGATATTTCTTTGTGGTTTTGATTTGCATTGCTCTGATGATTAGTGCTGTTGAGTACATTTTCATATGTCTCTTGACCATTTGCATGTCTTTTTTGGAGAACTGTCTATTCAGATCCTTTGCCCATTTTTAAATTGGGCTATTTGAGCTTTTTATTTTGTGTTTGTTTTTTTTTTTTTCCTGTTGAGTGCTTTGAGTTCATTATATATTTTGGATAACCCTTTGTCAGATATATGGTTTGAAAATATTTCCTTCCATTCTGTAGGTTGCTTTTTCATTTTGTAGATTTTTTTCTTTGCTGTGCAGAAGTGTTTTAGTTTGAAATTTTTAATATTTACTATACTAACTCAGAAAAGCCTAGGAGTTGGTGATTGTGGTGAGTGGTGGGGGGAAGTAGAAACATTCCATGGTTCTCACTGGGGGCAGAAGGTCAAGGAGGAGAGGAAAGGGGAATGAAGATATTCTGTGGCCTCATCTTATTGGCATTGAGGGAAAAGTAGAGGTGAAGCAGAGCAACTTGGTAGGGGAAAGTAGTTAGGGACATAGTTGACTGAGAGTGTAGATTGGGCTAAAATAAAATGTAGCTATATGCTATTTGCAAGAAAATAAAACCTCGTTTAGGCTATGTTAACAACTAAAATGAAAGATTGAACAAAGAGATATGAGATGAATTCAAATAAAAAGAAAAAAGGAGTGTGTAGTGGAACTTTGCAGCTGTTATTCAGTCCAGTCACATAAAGATAAAAACAAGGATAGAAGGTCTTATTAGTGGTATTACAGGCTGCATTGGGTCAGCATGACCTCTGAAACAAGAATCTGTTATTGTCTAAAAGTAAAAACCAACCATAATACCTGCTGCCATCTGGATAGTGTTTCAATGAACATCTGACCACTCAGGAACACTGTTCCTAGAACATGCATGGCTTTATGTCATTCTAGTTAAACAGTATAAAGACTTCTATGGAGAGTAGCTCATAGAATGCCTTTCCCAGAAGGAGGGCATTCTTTGGCCATTCTGCGTAAGACCTGGAACATCTGTTTTGTGATATATGCATGCAATTTGTTTTATGCAACAAATGACAATATTAATAACAGACAAGGTCCAATTTAAGGTTAAATGCATTGAAGAGTTACATTATGTAATAATGAAAGGAACAGTTCATGAAGACTATATTACATTTCTAAATTTGTTTGCACCAAATAACATAGCAGCTAACCATACAAAGCAAAATATTTTAGGAATGGAGGCAAAATTTGAAAAAAATTAAATTAATGTGGAAGACAAAATATTCCTCTTCCAGAATTGGACAAGTCTAGTTAAAAACAGAAAAAAGACATATAGGAAGGAATGATACAATCAGTAAACTGTATTTAATAGATGTATATTAAATCTACATCCTTCTAAGGGAGAATAAACTTTTTTGGTCTACATTCACAGAACATTTACAAAATAGGTCTTGTTCTTTTACTGTACTTGGTCTCAGAAAACTTCAATGATTTTTAAGGTTGAAATTTTGTAGTTCAGAATCTCTGATTAAATTCAGTAAAATCGAAGAAAAATAATAAAAAGTTGGCCTAAAATGTTAATCTCTTTGGAAATGAATAAGCATGTTTCTAGATAAACTTTGGATCACATAAAATATTAAAAGGGAAACTACAAATTATATTGAAAACAATGAAAAGGAGGACATTTCACATTTAAATAAACTTTTGGAAGTCATCAAAATATGATCAGAAGAAAATATTTTCAGGGAAACATTTTTAGCTTTTTTTTTTTTTTTAAGATTTTATTTATTTATTTGACAGAGAGAGACACAGAGAGAGAGGGAACACAAGCAGGGGGAGTGGGAGAGGGAGAAGCAGGCTTCCCGCAGAGCAAGGAGCCTGATGTGGGGCTCGATCCCAGGACCCTGGGATTATGACCTGAGCCGAAGTCAGATGCTTAATGACTGAGCCACCCAGGCGCCCCCATTTTTAGCTTTTAATGCCATTATTAGTAAAAGAAGAACACCAAATAGATGGAATAATGACTCCACCTAAGAAATTAGAAAATGAAAAACAAAGTGTAACAAAGTCATTTTATAAAAAATAAAATCTGAAATTAATGAATAACAAAATTAAGGGAAAAGGATAAACAGATCCCAAAGTAATTTTTCATATACCCATAAAATAGATGAGCACTTTACAACCCTGATTAAGGAAAAGAGAAAAAAGGTAAATATTAATAATAAAAAAATAAATAATCAAAGAGAAAAGTTTAAAATAATTCTAATATAAAGGTGCATGTAACTTTAGGGTAATAAATTTGAAAAACCTAGAAACAAATAAATAATTCCTTAACAAAATAAAACAGTAGGTTTAAAGTGACCTAAAAGTAGATTAAATCTTAGAGATAATATAAGAAAGGTGATTATAACTTTAAAATTGAGAAAGGCACCATGATCAGATGCTTTCATAACCAAGATCTAGCTAATCTTTAAAGATTGGGTAACCGTACAATATTATTTGAATTGAAGGAAATCTTTCAAATTAATTTTATAAAGCCAAAATAACTTTAAAACAAAACCTGTGAAAGATGGCCAACAAATAAAACCATGTATTATTCTTTCTAAGGAATGTAGAAGGTAATTCTTAATAAATTTTATCAAATAATATCTGCAGTGCATTTTACAGAGCAGATTTTTAGGAGTTGTTGAATATCAGGAAATCCATCAACATAATCTATTGTGTCAACACATTGAAGAAAAAAATTGTAATTGTATCAATAGATGCTTAACATTTGGTAGAAAACATTAGTCATTTCTAATAAAATTACGGAGTAAAATAGAATATAATGAAATATGAAAATATAAAGCCACTCAGCAAATACTTTGAATTTAACAACATGAAAACTATTCTAATTAAATTAGTTACTAGAGGGGGCGCCTGGGTGGCTCAGACGGTTGGGCGTCTATCTTCGGCTCAGGTCATGATCCCAGGGTCCTGGGATCGAGCCCCGCATCGGGCTCCCTGCTCGGTGGGGAACCTGCTTCTCCCTCTCCCTCTGCCTGCTTCTTCCCCTGTTTGTACACTCTCTCTCTCTGTCAAAAATAAATAAAATCTTAAAAAAAAAAATTAGTTACTAGATAGGGATATTCACTATTACCATTATACTTAACATTATCTTGGAGATGCTAGTGAATGTGGAAGGTAAGAAAACAGATATAAACTTTGAGAAAAAACATAAAATTTTTTTTTTGCTGATGATATTATTATACACCTAGAAAAGTCAAGACGCCCTAGTAAATATTACTGTATTTAAAAAGCAGAATTTGACAAGGGCATGGATATAAGATAAATTTTTTATAAAGGAAGAGATTTTATCTACTTTAACCAAATACATAGTAATGGGAAAATTTTCCTTATAGTCAAAATATAAAATACTTAAGAATAAATATAATAAGAGAGACAAAGTATCTCTATAAAAAATGTAAAATTTTACGGAAAGGGGCTCCTTGTGGCTCAGTTGGTTAAGCGTCCAACTCTTGATTTCTGCTCAGGTTGTGATTTCAGGGTTGTGAGATCGAGCGCTGTGTCAGGCTCCATGCTGGGTGTGGAGCCTGCTTAAGATTCTCTCTCTCCCTCGCCCTCTCATTTTATTTTATTTTTTTTTTACTGAAAGAAATTAAATAAGATTCAAACAAATGGAAAGGCATACCTATTGGATAGGAATACTTAATACAACAAACATTAAGTACATACACCTAATGGATGTATAAACATAATATACTAAAATTAGAATTGGCATTCTTTGGGGGGATTTTTAAAAGGAGGTTAAAATCCCTACTGAAGAATAAATGCCCCAGGATAGCCAAGAAAATACACAAAGGAAGAATAGTGAGAGGTCTTATCTTACGGGATATTAGTATGTATAATAAAGCTATTGTGTCTCAGTCATGTGGTATTTGTAAAAGAAGAGAATAAAGAATGAAGAAAAAGAGTCCAGTGTAGATGATAGTTTAATGTATTTTTAAAGTGGTAGCTCATTTTAGTGGGAAATGGATCAATTATTTAATGGTATTTGGACAACTGACTATACATCTGGAAGAAAAGAAAAGTGGATCCTTATCTTATTCTACATTTAAATATAAATTCTAGATGGCTGAAAAGCTTACATGGTAAAAATAGAATTGCATAAGTCTTACAAGAAAATCTAAAAACTAAATGTATAAAATCTATAGACTGAGAATCATCTCTTCCAAAAGCTATAGAAATCCAGAAGCTATAAAAGAAAAGAGAGATAGGGGTGCCTGGGTGGCTCAGTTGGTTAAGCACCTGCCTTTGGCTCAGATCATGATCTCAGGGTCCTGGGATGGAGCCACACGTCAGGCTCCCTGCTCAGTGGGAAGCCTGCTTCTCCCTCTGCCCCTCCCCCACTCGTGTTTTCTCTCTCTCTCAAATAAATAAAATCCTAAAAAAAAAAGAAAAGAGACATATTTAAATTTACATTATAAAAGCTAAGAACTTGATATGACAAAAGATCTCATAAATAAAACAATAGACATTCAATTTAGGACAAAATACTTGTAATTGATTTGTCCAAATAGCTAAACATTTGACAAAAAAAGGAAGAACTCGGGGCGCCTGAGTGGCTCAGTCGTTAAGCGTCTGCCTTCGGCTCAGGTCATGATTGCAGGATCCTGGGATCAAACCCTGCATAGGGCTCCCTGCTCAGCAGGAAGCCTGCTTCTCCCTCTCCCACTCCCCCTGCCCTCTCACACTCCCCCTGCTTGTGTTCCCTCTCTCATTGTCTCTCTCTGTCAAATAAATAAATAAAATCTTAAAAAAAAAACAACTCAGTTGAAAAATGGGCAAAGAACAGTGAATCCAAATGGCTAACAAATTTATAAAAAGATTCTCAAATTCATTATTAGTAACGGAAATTCAAATTAAAGTAAAAATAAAATGTCATTTTACACCAGACTGACAGAAATGGAAAAGAACTATGATAACTATTACTGGTGGTGATTGAGGGAAAGGATTACTCTCATGGCTGGGAGAAATATGAGGTGTTATAGGTCTTGGTAAATCCATCTGCCAACGTCTATTAAATTTTAAAAAATATGTATCCTTTTTGGCGCAGCAATTCCAGCCCTTGGACTCTTTCCCATAGAAAGGAAGGCATCAGTATGTAAGGCCATGTGTTTGTAGTGCAAAAACCTCATTAGAAGTAATGATTCAGTGCTGCATCTCTTGACTTGCAGTGATTTCCACAAAGTATTTTTGAGAGAGAAGAGCAAGTCATGGAAAGTGTAAGATCCTCTTTTGTAAAGTTACCAATAATACTGGCATATGTAGACATATTTACATGTACATTTCTATATAGGATTACATGGCCAGGGATTATGTGGAAAGTTAGGCTAATGTGGGGAATGGAGAGAAAGAAGAGGGTAGCTGAAGAAAGCAATCCCTTTGCCACTTATAAAGGATGAATACTAGCCATAGTTGAGGATATAAAATTGCATGATATTAATTGTGAATAAAATTCCCAATGACAAATTCAAACAACTAAATCCTGTCAAATCACCCACTTTGGAGGATAGACTTTGGTATTTGTGTGTGTATGAAAGTATATGATTTTTTGGTTATGTTTATTTATAATCTCACATTTTTGTAAGTAGGTGTTATAAAACCCATAAATAAGCAATAGATTTTTAAAACCTTTTTTTAAAAAAGATTTTATTTATTTATTTGACAGAGCGAGAGGGCACAAGCAGGGGGAACAGTAGAGGGAGAGAGAGAAGCAGGCTCCCCACTAAGCAGAGAGCCCTGTCCCAGGACCCTGGGATCATGACCTGAGCTGAAGGCAGATGCTTAACCGACTGAGCCACCCAGGCACCCCTAAAACCTTTTTTCTAAAACAGTCATACCTATAACACCCTAAATAGCATTTATAAATATATGTTTTATATTTCATTTGAAATAGCTGATGGAAGAGTAAAAGTAAAGGATTTACTTTTGATATTAGAAGACAGTCTGTTTCAGACTGATGAAATAAATGTTTTCTTCTTATATTTATATAGTGATTGTTTGCTTTTGCTTCATGTTCTTTTATTTCCCATGTTTGGAAAACCCTCTGTTGAAAATTAAAACTAGACGGTAGAATGCTTTTGAAGGAATATGGAGAATGAAAGCCAGACATTTTCTGGGACACAAATGTCTCTGCTGGCATCAATTTCAGAAGATTTTCTTTAGAAGAAAAATTAGGGATGTTCTTTTGCTATCTGTCTGCTAATCATCTGAGGCATTTGAGAACTCGGCATTGTTCAGAGAGGTTTCAACATTTAGGTCTGTCAACTCTTAAATTCATATTCCAATTTCAGAAGTATTTTTAACTCAAGTTTTGGACCAAGGTATGGGATGTAGAATTTCTGTTCATAGTTTTCAAGTCAAAATCTCGTCGAACCTCATTCGAGATAGTGTGACATAGGCGTGGACTTCTCCCACCTCACCTCCAGCTCCTCACCACAGTAATGAAAAATGTCAGCACTGATACATTTTTCTTTGATAAACACCTCGACTTTTATGCTCAGCTGTATTGAATTTCAAAGAAGCATATATTGCCAGTTTCAACTATTGCAGAATAATCTACAGGAGAACCAAGCATAAATCTTCAGAAACAATTCAAATATCAGTAACCGTCTTTGGAGCAGATGACCTATAACCAGCTTTGAGAAGGAAATTAAAATATTTAAACATTGGAGGTATACCCAGTGTGCTCACAGGATAAATGCAAATTCAAATTACAATAAGATATTATTCTACTAGTTTGTCACTGAAAAGTGCATATTGACAAAGGTATGGAAAAACAAGAACTCTCATGTGTTACTGGTGGAAATACACTCTTCCAACTTTTTTGGAAGGTAGTTGCCAATATCTGTAATAATTTAAAATAAACAGAATCTTCAACCCAAAATTCACTCTCCTGGGATTTTTCTACAGATGAACTTTTATGTATATGCACAAAGATGTTCATTGTAACATTTATTTGAAGTAGCAAAATATTTGAAACAACCTGGGTATCAGCCAGTAGGGATCTGGTTAAATAAATTAGGGTATAACTATAAAATGGAATATTATGTATAATTTATAGAGGAAAGTGGCAAATCTTTATGTGTCAATATAGAAATATCTCCAAAATATTTTATTTAATTAATTATTTTTAATTTTTAAAAAAGATTTTATTTATTTATTAGAGAGCATGAGCAGGGGAGGAGCAGAGGGAGAGGGAGAGAGAACCTCAAGCCGACTCCAAGCTGAGCGCGGAGCCTGAAGCAGGGCTTGATTTCACAACCCTGAGATCATGACCTGAACCAAAATCAAGAGTTGGACGCTTAACCGACTGAGCCACCCATGCACCCCTCCAAAATATTTTAAAGGAGAAAGCAACGTGTGTAGGGTGTGCATATATTTGTGAAAAAAGGAAAACATGCATACATATTATATAAATGTGTACTTAAGTATATGTGTGTGTGTCTATATATACATAGAATATATGAACTGATACTAAGGATGATATCCCTGGGAAGGGGAACTGGGAAACTGGAGGGTATGGATGGATTTAATAGTATATTCTTTTATACTATTTGAATTAAAAGAAGATAAGTGTTTATCACTTAGTATATTCCAGATTTTATGCTTATTTTATGGATGAGGAAACAAGGCCAGTAAAGCAAGATGCTTGTGTTTCCATAGCTGATAAGTAATGGAAGCAGTGTTTGCATGCAGGTAGTGTAATTTCTCAGCCTGTGCTCTTACCTAAACATGTATATATAGGTTTCCTCTTTCCACAAATTAAAACAAAAAAACCCCTGAAGTTCATTCATCAAGTTAGAAAATCCACAATAGTGGAGCCAAGTTAAGAGGTATAGTTTAATTTATGCTTGTTCAGATGGGAAATGGTTTCTTTTTGGTTGAAGTGCTGGGTTGCACCTGGGAAGTCCTTCTCATTCTTGGAAGTGTAAGAGTCGTTTAGAAAAATCTTGAAACTATGTAGCTGCTATCACTGGACCATGTCACATCCATCTGTTTATGTGTCTCTGCTCTAAAGTTGTAAGTGGTAGCCTTTGGGCACTATGGCCCCAGGAACTGAAAAGATTTGATGTCATGTGCCATGTCTTTGAGGTTTGCATTTGCTTGACATGGTGTGAACTAATCAATCAGCCCATGGGCAAAACTGATTCCAGGTGCTCGTGGTTTCATTTCTGTCTGATTAATCTCTAAGTGGTTTTGCTTCTTCCTGGTGAGACACTCTTTTACATAGAGCAGGGCAGTTAAGGCATGAACATAAGACAGAGAATATTACCAGTTGGAAAGAGCAGAGGACTTAGGACCAAAAGACCAATTTCTGATTATATGGCTTTGGACAAATCACTTAACTCTTCTGAGTCTCAGTTTACTATCTATATAATTAAAAATGCTAATACCTACTACAGAGGTTGTTATGAAGATCAAATGAAGTAACGTGTTAAGATAACTAGCTCAATACCTAGCAATGATTGATGCCTACATAAATTAGAGTGTTCAGCTTAATACCTAGTGCACGGTTGCTTCTCAAAATATATGAGCTAAATCTGAATTTGAGTTCCTTGAGAGTAGGCACTCATAGTTGTTACTTGAATGTATGAATCAGTGAATGAGTGATTATGATTAACATAGTTGTGTGCAACCTGTGTGTTGCACCTTCACCTTCTAAAGATGGATAGTGAGCCAGGCTGAAGACCCCGAGTGTGGATATTTGTCATGGAGGTACAAGAATGGGGGAGTTAATAGTTCTTAGAGGAAGTGCAATTTTTTTTAAAGATTTTATTTATTTATTTGAGAGAGAGAGAGTGTGAGAGAGGGAGAGCACAAGCAGGGGGGAGGGGCAGAGGGAGAAGCAGACTCCTCACTGAGCAGGGAGCCAGATGCAGGGCTCGATCCCAGGACCCTGGGATCATGACCTGAGCCCAAGGCAGATGCTTAACTGAGCCACCCAGACACCTGAAGTGTGATGTTTTGAGAGAGTTTTAACTCACAGCATATAGTTTAGAACAATTTTCTTAATTTTTTTTTTTTTAAGATTTTATTTATTTATTTATCTTGGCTCAAGAGAGAGAGAGAACGTGAAAGCAGGAACACAATCGGGGAGTGGCAGAGGGAGAAGCAGGCTTCCTGCCAAGCAGGGAGCACGATGTGGGGCTCGATCCCAGGATCCTGGGATCATGACCTGAGCTGAAGGCAGACACTTAACGACTGAGCCACCCAGGTGCCCCAGAACAATTTTCTTAATTAATATCACAGTTCACGTTCTTTATTTCAATAGAATCCACCCTCAATTCAGTGATTCATTTGTTAGTTTACTACTGTTAGATATTTGTGTTCAAAAGAGCTCAAGTGTTCAAAAACCTTTGCTTCTGGCTCTTATTACTAATTATTTACATCAGTGGTAACTGAGACTCTTGAGACTCTTAGAGAGGGAAAAGAACAGGAAGACTTGAGTGTGTGGGAACACACTCAAGACAACTCCTGATTGTCATTTCCTCTCTTTAAACCCAGTCTTGTGATCATATCGTCTTTGGCTGAAACCACACCCTGAAACATGACTGTGCCTCTTTGTCTTGGCTCAAGAGTGTTTGTCCTACAATGTGAGATTTTGTGCCCCTTCCAGGGAAGGATACTTAAGTCCAGTACTGATAATAAGGCAGAGTGACTCCGGGGAGAAATGCCCAGTGTCTGGGCCTTGCTATGTTGGGTTTATGCTGAAAAACTGCAAATCAAACGTCTTAAGCACAATAATTGTGCTTTTAAAGTCTGGAAGCACTACATAAGTATATGAATCCTGTTCAGAATAGTTTAGTGAATTTCCCTTAGCAATTTGCTAATAAATTAAGTCCTGTTGCCCCTACAGTTTTTTTTTGTTTTTGTTTTTTTTTAGGAAACAATTATACTATATATATCACATTAAAAAAAAATCAACTAAACAGTGATTTTTTGTTGTTGTTTTCTGTTTGTGCACAGATAGTGAAAATGACATAGAATATAGATATTCATGGACGTGAGTCTGACAATACTTGGCATATAGATGTCAGGGATCAATCACTGTTTGAAAGGTGATAGTGTTATTTTCCTTAACTTTAAATGATCAAGCTGCAGCTGTTTTTTGTAGCCATGGCATCCCATTATATCTCTCTTGTCCCCAAGAACTGATTTCTACTCATTTACTGACTACCAGTGATCCTTGGCTCAGAGACCCATAAATTGAGTCCAAAAGAAATCATAATGGAAGATAATACACATTTTTCAAAGTTTTTTCCCCCCACTGATGGAGTTTTTCTCTTCCTTCCTGCCTTCTTTCCTCACACCTTTCTATCTACCCATTAAAAAAATATTTTGAAGATGTTTCCTGCTTCAGGTGTAGGGATGTACCATATCTAGGATTCTTGGTTTCAAATAACAGGATTTGACTCTGGTTAACTTAGGTTAAAAAAAAAAAAGAATTTAATGGACCTATATGGGATAACTCACAGCCTGGAGGACAAAGGTCTGGCAAGAATTTGGGGAGGCAGAGCCTGGCTAAGATCTTGGTGGAAGAAAGACCCACTCTCCATGGGAATAAGAAAGATCTTCTGCCTTTTAGGCTTTCATATTGGGTGGTAGGACCTTTACCTGCCACCTTTTTAGAGATTTCCTCCAAATGAGTGGAACAGTTCATGATAGTTGGCCTAATGAAATATGTCCTACATTGGGTACCAATGAAACTTTCACTCTGATGGGAACTGCATTTCTGTTTTCTAAAGTTCAAGGAATAAGTAGAGAGCACAGGTTCTTGTCCTGATTGGTCTAAGGAAGATACCTCTTTGGGAGGACACACTTAACTCTCTCTGCCCAGATGACTTAGCCTTCATGGAACTGCAGTTGAGAATGGGACACCAATAGCAAATCACAACTAACAAGGTTTGGGTGATAGGAGATGCCCAAGAACATATTGTATAATTAGAAATTTCACTGTTCTAAAGAAGGATTCCTCAAGAGGCAGTCACAGACCATCATCAGAATCATTGCTAAAAATGAAGGTTCTTGAGGATCACTTTAGGCTTACAGAGTTTGAAACTTTGGGAGTAGCTCTAGGGGTTGGCAATTTTCATAAACCCGTAGATGAATTTTAAGCCCACTAAGTTTGAGAAACACTAGGAATGTAATGGAATGTAGGTCCATCAAAAATTTGTTAAAGTTCTTGTTAACAATCACTCATTTTTAGCTTCTCCTTTCCCCATTTACACTTATCCATATATGTGTTTTTATTAAATATTACAGTTATACTTTATGAAGAAAGATGCTATTCTAAGGTTTAATGAGTCTTAAAAGTCAAAACAGGTTGTTGCTGTTGAGTAAAGCTCTTTATAGGAAGATAGATATTTGTAAAGTGCTAGTCAACTATTTGGGTAAAAGGTCAATAGGCCCAATGGAAACTCTCAGAAGGTGAGCAGGTATGGAGTTTCTGGAAGGAAAGGGCACATTTTCTGACAGTGATTGGTCAGTGTTCAACTTTTCTCCACTTACTCTGAGTTATAGAAGATTGACAGTCCAAGGGCTCGTAAACTCAGTGGCATAGAGTCTGTGTTTTTTTTTTTCTTTACTTGCTTAGTGTCTAGTAGCTTCTCAATTAAAGAAAAAAGAAAACTTGAAGTTTTAATTTTTTTTCCAAATTTGTTCAGAACTGGTACCGCTATTGTGAGTCTTCACCTAGTAGGTCTTAGAGCTGAGCAGATGTTAAAGACACCTTGCTCTCTACTTTTCAGTGGTACATTAAGCATTAAAATGGCAGATTCAGTGTCTGGTGAATCTTTCTGGTTTGCAGGTGGCTTCTTGCTATATCCTCACGGGACAGAGAGAAATAGCAAGCTCTTTCAGGTTTCTTCTTACCAGGGCACTAATCCCTCATATGAGATTACCTCCTAAAGGCTTTGTCTCCAAATACCAACCCATTTGGGATGAGGATTTCAACATATGAATTTGGGGGTGGGGGGACACAAACGTGTTCATAGCACATCAGATGTGGCACACTCATGGCACCTAATAACTACTTGCCAAATGAATGATTGCATGAGTGAGCATATTTGTGTTTCTTCTGGCATTCTCTCTCAGATTTTCTGGGAAATATTCAATTTTCTTCACTCTCCTCTGAACTTTCACTTAGGCTCTGAGACGTGTCCTTGTTGGATCCTTCTGTTGCAGCTTATTGGATGATGTGGCTCATTCAGGAAGGACACAGTTGCATTTTGAAGACCCTGGTTAGGCTGAAGTCTTCTCCATCATGAAGACTTAGCATATTGGAGCACTCTTCTGTCTAACCCACTTTGGCTTAAGTTCATCACCATAAATGAATATTTTAAGTGTGATTGAGGAGATTGTTTCTACTTAAGCAGCATTTAGCAGCTTTACTTGGTTGCTGGGAAGATGGGCTAGTTCAGGGTTTGGCTGCAAATTCTTTACGCTCGTTTGGGTATTCTCCTTGGGGATGATCTTAGTTACTGTTGGAAAGTTTTCTGTTATTAGTTTATTTTTATACAGTATGTGGATGACCTTTGTGAAGAACACCTTAACGACTAAGCCACCCAGGCACCCCTGTGAAGAACACCTTAAACAGCTCTCATTATTTGCAGGATATGCTATTGTCAATAGTGGCTTCACGGTCCTCATTCGTATGGAATGTGAATTAATATTTAGTCATGGGAGAGATTTAAACGATCTTACATATAATCCATGTTCCCACCAGAGAGATTTTTTTTCCCCCTGATTTTAAATGTTCTTTAGTGTTTCGATCGTCTTAAACCGTGTGTTTATTCCACTTAGTTTTGAAAAAAATTTTTTATGGGAGGAACCAAAATAACGTGGGATACTCTGCCAATATTTACAATTTTTTTTCCTATTGGGGTGTGTGTGTGTACATATCAAAGCCCTTTAAGACTACACTTACAATGGGATCTTAAGTGTATGTGATGATTTTCAAAAGGCAGTGAGGGTGACTTCCATCTACGGAGTGTCTGGGTTGCTCTGTTTGTGCTGAACTTTTCCACTTTGGTGAGTTTAGAAAAACTGTAGGCCTGTGGAGTCCTTTTACGTTTTTTGACCATTTAAAGCAAATACATTTCATCATTTATAGACTACTTTTCTGGGTGCCCTTTTCCCCTCTCTTGAGGTCTAGGCTGAAATGGCCAATCTGGTGCTGTGCCCACCTTTCCAAATGGGCCCTTTTCTTTCCACTTGTTCTTCCTCTAAGAGGAACTATGGCTGCAGCCACCTGACCAGGAGATGCAGGTGGATCTAGGCTCCAGTCTCCTGAGATCACTTTTAGGTAACCAACTTTCCTGAAATTGAGACGTTTTCTAGGCCATGGCCTTATAGTGCTAAACATTGGGAAAGTACTGGGCAAACCAGGATGGTTGGTCACCCTTCTTTAATTCTTATCAGAGGATCTGTAAGAATCCCTAATTCAGTGGCTCTAGTGACTGGACATTAAGTCTGTGACCTTGCATTGTTGCCCCAGCACTGAATTTTGCCTTGATCTAAGGTCAAGAGACCACCTTGCACCTATACTGAATAGAACGGTGTGGCCATATTTCTTTACAATGGAAGTCCTGTTTTGATTATCTGTCTTGTTCCATGTAGCCTGGGTCATGCTTTGCTAGCTCAGGTCTGCTCAGCGTCTAGAGTCCTGTCCTTGGTCCCCAGCCTACATCTCCACCTAATGTGACCTGCTTCTAGCTCTTTGTTGCCAAGATACCCCCTGCATCACCTGTTCCTTATGTTATCTAACTGGAAGTCTACCTAGGACTTAGAGCAGTGGTTCTCAAAGTGTGACTTGGGATCAAGAACGTCAGCATCACATGGGAATGTGTTAGGAATGCAAATACTCAGGCTCTACCCTAGCCCTTTTGAATCAGGAACTCTGGGGGTGGGCCCAGTGAGCTGTGTTTTAACTAGCCCTCAGGTGACTCTAATATACACTCAAATTTGAGAGCCACTGCCTTACGTTGTGAACTGTACCTTCCCAGCTAGACCTTGAAGCCTGAAGGCAAGTATGCCTACTTTGAGGAGTATTTCTTGTCTTAGTCCCTGCCCATTGCTGGCATGGCCTATCTCCTTCCTGACCAGCCTCAAGCTCTGATTCCTACATAGATCCTTCAAGCATTGTTACGTCCACTGCTGAGGGGTGTTTACTGGTTTAGTTTTCTGGGCAAACTGAACAGATGAAAACCCTAACTGAACAGCCCATTAACCTATTCAATGTTTGTTGACTTGCAGAGAGAGTAAAAATAGGGAAATAGAAGGAGGATTATTGATCCTTCAGGATATCCCCTCATTTACAACCAAAAAAGAAAGAATAGCCAAAAGGAAGAACAGTCTATTATAGAGTATGAGTGTACTGATTGTGTATTGGAATAATTTTCAGAATTGAACAGGTTACATTTCAACCAGGACTGTTTAAAGAATCTTTTTCTTTCTTTTCTGGAAAGTAAATCCAGTGGAGTCAGGTTTTTAGAATGAACTTGCTGTGTTATCTCAGGCAAAGTCATGGTCTGCTTTATCTGTAATTGGGACAGCAATAAATTTTTCTACTAATTGCATTATAGAGGATGAATTGAGTATAAATGAGATTAAGTGATGTCTATAAAATACTGTTTCTTGGACGGATGCTGTATAAATATGTCATTTTGTTAGCAATAATAAACCCATATACAGACACTGTCCAAAGAGGACATAATGTCTTTTGCAAGATATGAGAAGAAACTAAAGGTAGCATCTGATCTCTCCAGATGGGAATTATTTCTCCCTCTTGTGAGTTCCTGGAGGGCTTACTGTCCAGGCTGGTTCTCATCCTTGACTGCACATCAGAATCACTTGGGGATCCCTTAGAAAACAAAAACAAAAACCAACTGATGCCAAGGTCCCCTTCCCTCCACAGGGCATGTCTGCATTGATCTGCTGTATTACTAGCTCACCTGTGGCTTTAAATTCACAAATGATTCAAATGCGCAGCCAGGTTTGAGAGTCATGTGTCTAGAACAGTTCTTAAATATTAGTCATAAGAATCACTAGGGAGCATGTTAGAAATACAAAATTAGCCCCTTCATTAACCTGGTTAAGTAGATCTAGGGTAGGATTCAGGATCTGCTCAGTATGTAAACTTATCTGAGGGTTCTGATGGAGCTGGCTGAAGATCTGGTCACTTTCAGAAACCTTCCACTCTGACATGTGTTTTTTTATTTTGCATAGTATGTAGTGCATGGTTGGTAGAGCGCCTAATATGTGGCAGGTATCAAATAAATGTGTACTGAATGAGGCTTGCTGGTTTGTGTCCACGAAGTGACAGCGATTTCAGCTCTTAGATTATAGGGCATCAGGCCTTAGGACCTGGGGGCTGCTTTTAAAATGATCTGTGCTTCGGTTAAGCTTGACACAGTTGAGGTAATGTAAGAGCTCAGTATACATCTCCATGGTGTTGAGAACCTAACCCACCTGGTAAATGTCCCAAGAGTAGAAAGATAACCCCACACTGTGTTTGTAACTCAGCCTTGTGATTCTGTTTCTGAGATGATTCAGCGGAAACAGAGATCCGATGCACACTCTAAAAGGGTACCAGCCAAAAGAAATGAGCAGAGTGCACTGTGATATCCAAATTAATGATTTTATTCCATTATTTTTTTTTTCTCTTAGAACCCACTTTTCTAAGCTTGGATTCAGCAAACAATGATTTATTGAGTTTGCTAAGTGTTATCATGGCCTGAGAAATGACCTCCCCCTCCTCCCCCCTGCTCCTGTCCCAGGCACTTTGAACTTTCCTGCTGAAAAATCACAATAGAAAAGCAAAGCCGTCAGATATAAAATTGTCAAAAGCCTTTGGATATAAAATTGTCGACTTAGCAGTTTAACAAGGCCCACCCTGTATGTGGCAAAGGCTAAAAGTCCAAGACAAGCAAAGGCCTATAGCAATCACTTAACAGAATTAGCCCTGCTGCCCTGTTCACATTACATTGCATTTGTCAAGCTCGATAGCCATCTCTCTCTTCTTGGATGAACTAACTTTGTTTTTTTTTTTAAGTTGACTTTTGTTTTCTGAGCCATGCCAACATTCCAGCCACATGAGAAAGCCTGAACAGATTTAAAGCCTGCTTTCAAAGTACTGTTTGTACTACAAACATGTTACAGTTGTCAGTGAGCAGTTCACAAACACATTGGGAGGGGGATGGAAATTGAATGGGCATTAATTTTTGGGGTTAGCTGACGGGCAATGCTGTATTTCAGGAGGCCTATCTATCCAAACCATAACAGCCTTCTCAATGGTGTAGTTCAAGTCATTATGGGACAAAGCTTTGTTGATGCTAATTACAGCAGCTCAGCTAGATAATTAAATCAAACTTTCACTAACAATTGGGGAAAGGAAAGACTCCAGCTGGAGTTCCTCGGCTCTTTCATAGCAAAGCTCAGCTAACAATCCAACAATTAAGAGGGCCCAGGGACATTTATATATATAAAAGTGTCTTATAACCACTTTTATGGTGTGGCTCATTTTAAGGAAATAAACTAGAGAAATTCCTCACATATTTTATTCCACAAATGTTCTATAAAATTCTTGCTGCAATCAGTCCCTTTAAAATATCCTTTTAGAACATGGGCCAAGAAATTGAGCATTTTAAAAGAAAGTTACTATTTCATATGATTTGTGATTTGCATTGTGGGTATCTTAATATTGTCAATACGACTTAAAACATAAATTTTCAAATGTTTAATTTAATTTTATTTTCTGCTTAATTTGGACTGATACCATTAGGTAAATTTGTAACTGCTAAGGAAATGAAAAAATATTTTATTTTCTTTGTCCCAGATGGTATATAAGATACCTCCCCAAGGGCTTCTAAACCCATTGGCTCCACTATAATTTTGAGTGGGAAAATGACTTTTCAGAGTGTGGCTAAACTGTTGACTAGAATTTTGAAGGACAAAATGTCCATAAAAAGGGAATAGAGAATGTGATATTCCACAAGATAGAATAACTCTCTTCTTTGCTGTTGTTTGCCCAGATTCCCTTGTTCAGTGACCCTAATATTTGTGTTTATGTCACTTTTTGGTCCTCCAGAATGTATTACTAGTGTAAACTACTAATATCTTGCTCCAGAGAAGTAGACAGTGAAAATAACCAGGATAAACTACTAATAAAAGTTCCCATCAGCAAACAGAGATAGGACAAGGTCTTGAAATACTTTCTGACTTGAAAACAAAGTACTACATTACACATTTTAAAAAAAAGTAGTCTCCATACCCAGCATGGTGCCCAGTGTGCGCTTGAACTCCAGACCCTGAGATAAAGACCAGAGCTGAGATCAAGAGTCAGATGCTTAACTAACCGAGTCACCCAGGTGCCCTAGAAAATACTACATTATATTTTAATTTGAATATATTTGGTTATATTATATAATATACATATATTATTGAAGACTGACCACCACTGTATTCTTTTTTTTTTAAATTTTTTATTGTTATGTTAATCCCCATACATTACATCATTAGTTTTAGATATAGTGTTCCATGATTCATTGTTTGTGCATAACACCCAGTGCTCCATGCAGAACGGACCACCACTGTATTCTAACAGTAAAAAAATCTCAGGTCTGTTGGTCTTATCATTAGCAATTGGAGGAGTGATGGTGGAAATTCTTGGTAAGAGTATTCTGGGTTGTCTGAGACTGTGGACACCTGGCAGAGGATTTTAGTGATTTTTTTCAGACAAACATTGTAGCCTCTTTTCTTTGGTACTTTGTCCTTGAATTTGCATTGAGATTCTTAAGGTAAAGTTTTGTGGAGGTCAAGCGATAAGGGTTTATAGACACAAACATTGTTGTTCTTCCTTCCACATTCCTCAAACCAGGGAAGAGAAACCAGTGCTTACTAAGCATCTGTTATGGGCCAGTTTCTTTCACACAGGTCAACTCATTCAATCGTTTCAAGATGACCTTGTGCTATTGCCTCCATTTTTACAGATAAGAAAACGGAGGCTCGGAGGATATAAGCTCTTGCATGATATCACACTGCTACTTAGTATGGTGGCAGAAATTCAACTGAGTTTGCTGATTCCAGAGCCCATTCCCGCTTCCACTCCAGTGCACTGTGATGCTAGGTGTTTGAATAGGTTTTGGATGGAGGCAGAGTGAGGATACTCCAGGAAAAGGGAACGACTGAATGAGTCTCAAGTCAGACTAAAGCTACGTTTCAGGCATTTCACGTCTGTAGCTTTACTCTGCCCGTATCTTTGAGTTATAGACTTTTTGGGGCACCTGGGTGGCTCAGTCGGTTAAGCTTCCTACTTTTCTTTTTTTTTTTTTTTTTAAAGATTTTATTTATTTATTTGAGAGAGAGAGAATGAGAGAGAGCACATGAGAGGGGGGAGGGTCAGAGGGAGAAGCAGACTCCCCGCAGAGCAGGGAGCCCGATGCGGGACTCGATCCAGGGACTCCAGGATCATGACCTGAGCCGAAGGCAGTCGCCCAACCAACTGAGCCACCCAGGCGCCCAAGCTTCCTACTTTTCATTTCGGCTCAGATCACGATCTCAGGGTTGTGGGATCGAGCCCTGCGTGGGGCTCCATGCTTGGTGGAGTCTGCTTGGGATTCTTTCTCCCTCTCCCACTACCCCCAACTCTCACTCTCTCTTTCTCTCTAAAATAAATAAATCTTTAAAATACTAAGAACAGGGATATAGTGAAGAAAAAAAAGAGTTACAGCCTTTTGGGGGCGCCTGGCTGGCTTAGTAGGTAGAGCATGCGACTCTTGATCTCAGGGTGGTGAGTTCAAGCCTCACATTGAGTGTGGAGATTACTTAAAAATAAAATCTTAAAAAAAAAAAAGAGTTACAGCCTTTTGAATACAAGGAATGAAAACATTTGGTTTGTGGAAACCTGAAAAGAGGAAACACCCTTGTTGTGGGCGGGAAGTCTTAAGATAGCAGGGCCACATTTGGAATTTATTCTCTGATGTAGACATGTGAGGAAAAGCCACTTGGGTATTTTGTGTCGGAGGTCAAACAAAAGCATATAGGATTGCTTTGCATTCCCTGCATTTTAGGTTCCCAACATTTTATTAAAGAAAATCCATTATTGTAAACATTAAAAAAAATGAGTGCCAGGAATACAGTCAATCAAACCTACATGCTTTAAAGCATTTGGACATCACGATGAAATCTAGAAATTTTTATACACTTAACATTTTTATGAAAAGGAGGTAAAGTGCCAACATAAATTTTTCTGGATTTTTAAAAGTATACATATGTCATCACCTGTGATGGACATGCTATCAGTCTAACTTCCCATATTCTATGCCTGGATTCATATAATTTACAATAAATTGAAAACCAGAATGACATTTCTGAGGCTTTTTTTGTTTTTTTTTTTCAGAGAACCTATTTTTACTCCTGTTTCTCATCTCTTCTCTCCATCTAGAAGGGTAAAACAATATTGGGGCACAATGAGGTCAATATCTGCTCCTCACCAAACCACCCCCCTGGCCCCCAGGCTGCCACTCTAATGCCAACTGATGAGGAGCTGAGCCAGCCAGCTTTCCTCAGGATGGACGATGGCTTCATGAGAAACAAACATATTTGCAGTGAAATAAGGATTCTCTGTCTTAACCAGAAAGGGATGTACATGGTGGCATCTCAGGCACTGAAGCGGGCTAGGGGAGATGGGATTTGGGGATTCAGGGTCTCCTCCTGTGAGGGGGGCTTTCCTTCCCTCTATGCATTGTTGCCTGGTGTGAGGGGAGACATTCTCTGATCCCATTCCAGGCTGCTTCCCACCTCCATTTCTCTCAAAAAATATACCAAGGATGCAGACAACCACATACCGTGCCTCTGAAACCCCCTCAGAGCACCAAGAAGGTGGCCACAGGTATGACACACAGGCCTCAGATCCTGCTCTGCTTTTTGTCTTATAGAGCAATAGGATTGTCTGAAAGGAGCTAGAAGGGAAATGCTACGTGATTTGATGACAAAACACTGGAGCTGTGAGGTTCAGCCCTCTCAGGTAGGCCGGTGGGGGGACAAGAGGACAAGGTCCCAGAGAGTGTCCATCTAAGCTGCTTCAAGTTGACCAGACACTTGGGTGTAAAATCTTAATGGGGCTGATCTCAGTGTCCCAGCCTGAAGTCCCAGTGTAAGGGGCTTGGGTCTCTATCTGAGTCTCTGCACACTCTTCAGGCTGAGAACCCGTGTCCCAGAAGCTTCCTCTCCACTTTCCTGCCCTTGGAAGGGCCTGTCTTCAGGACTGGACCTGCCTCCACAGGCCTCCTCCAGACCCCACCTGGCAGAGCACCTCTGTCTCCGTCCCCACCCAATTCCCAGAAGGGAGGGGTCACTGCCTCCCCTGAAGTTGGCTGTGGCACTCCCACAGGGGGGAGCAGGCTGGGGCAGGGTCCACATTAGAAGACCAGTTTGTGGGAGTCCCACCTGCCTGACTGCAGCCTCCCGGAGAGTCTTGTCCTTACCCTTGTCTTCATCGAAGCTCCTGCCCCAACGCGGGGATGCGGGGAGCGCCGAGGTGTAGGCCACTCTGCTCCGAGCCTCCTTCTCCTGCTCCTGCAGGTAAAGGATGTTATCTTTGGAAATGGCCTCCATCGGGTCTTTGTGGATGGTGGGCTTCATCAGTCTGAAGCATTTTAAAATAAGAAGTCATTGGTGAAAACAGTCATGCTCCTTAGCATGATGTACCTATTGAGTCAAGGACCTGATTTTTAAAATAAATCATTGGAAAATAGAGGGGGAAAACTAAAGGAATATGGGCTAAATCCTCCACTAACTAGGAATTCTGTAAGCCAAAAAATTGCACAAATATTCTCATGTTTTTGGTTCTTAACTTTTGACTTTTACCTATGATTAAATAAAAAAGTTAAATGTCTTCACAGATGAAGTATATAAAAATACTTATAAACACATGAATGGCATAGATTTAAATGAACATGATTTTTTTAAGCTAATGCACTATATGGTAGTTACTCAGTTTAGACAGCACATTTTGACTCTGCAACACAAAAGACTTTGTGTATCCTTATATCATGTGTATCCAACAATGCCCATCTAGTTTTACTTGAGGCTTTTCTATACCCTATTATTTGTTGACTTTTTCTTGAACAACTACCAGAGCTTCAAAAATTCCCCAGTTTCTTCAAATATTCACTGACTGAAGGCGACTAAAACATTAATGCCTGATTATAGATAACCCACGGTTCTAAGGCTTGGAAGTGGTAGATAAGTGACAGATAAGGAGGAATATTTAAATTTAAATTTAAATTTTTAAATTTAAATATTTAAAACAAAACAACAAATATAGGTGATTGTTCAACATCCCCCAAACAGCTTTTAAATCAGTTAAGAACAGACCTCTGTAATTCTGTTACTTTTTGGCATTAAGAAATGGATCCTGACGCCTTTCTCTGTGGTCCTATCCCCTTCTTTCTATGAGCGACCTAACATGATTTGTGGAGGACCCTGAAAACCCTCATATCTTGGAGGATATGAGGGGATATGTTTTCATATCATCCTCAGTATGGTGGTGAATATGAAAACAATTCTTTACCTCAGTATGGTGGTGACCAGTGGTGAAGCAAGCTGATTCTGCCAGAGCTCTACCACAACCCCCCCTGGGCTGTGATGAAGTTTCTGTGAGGTTCTGGGAGAGACACAATGGGTGCCCGGCTACAGCAAGCTCACCATGCCATCTTTTCTCCACAACTGTCCCAAAGTTTAGATTCACTGAGAATTCCTCAGGGAAGGGTGGGAAAAGAAGAGGAAGAAGAGAAAAGCAGAAGGTAGTTTGGAGGGGGAGGGCCCCAGGCTTTGTCTAGATGTCACTCTTATATGTCTGTCTAGAAGTAGAGATGATTGGTCAGCAAGGGAGGCTTACCTTATTTTATTTATCTGCACAGCAATTTTACAAGGTGGTTAATTCCACTTAGACAATGAATAAACCACAGACAGCTCCAAGACGGTAAGTATGGTGATGAAGGTTACACAGCTAGTAAATGGGGACCTGGGACTTAGTCTACACTATTTTTTTTAAGAATGCTGAACAATATAATTTATTATTTATAAACATAAATTTAGTCTACACTATTGATCACTGTTGTGTCTATTTCCTCACACAAATGGCCAGTGATGGAAGGGGCGACTGAGGAAGTTCATTGCTCTCTGCTCCTGTCATAAGCCCATTCTTCAGTCCATCAGATATCTATTAGCAGCTTTTGGTACAATTACTAGTCTTAATAAGATCCATCATTTCCCTTCTTAATGACTCCTGCAAGGTATGTATTTCTCAAAAGTGAATGCCTAGGAAATGAACCATTTTAAACTTATGTTTTTCTTTTTTAAAAAAAGATTTTATTTATTTATTTAGAGAGAGAGGAAGAGAGAGTGTGAGTGGCAGGGAGGGGCAGAGGAAGAGGGAGAGAGAGAATCTTTAAGCAGACTCTGCGCTGAGTGCAAGCCCAACATGGGCTCAACCTCAGGACCCTGGGCTGAAATCAAGAGTTGGGTACTTAACTGACTGAGCCACCCAGGCACCCCCAGGCTTATGTTTTTCAGTTGAAATCTAGATTTAATAAGTATCTAAACATTATTCCCAAACAAGAAAGGTATGCTTTCACTTTTTTCTTTATTGATTAACCCCATACCTGCCATGTTGAACTTATTTGTGATTTTGGCTATAAATGATTATTAAACCTAAAAAAAATACATCAATAACTTTTGGAATAGCTACTGTTCTCTTTCTACAATTTATTGTATTCTACATCTTCTTCTTTCTTATATTTAATTTTTAATTTTTTGGGGAGTACATCCCTTGAGAAATTATTTCAGGAAGTGTGAACAAATAAGTTTTCTGAGTCCTTCTGAGTCCTTGAGTTTCCACTTGGAATTCAGTTGGCATAGAATTCAAGGTTCATGGTACTTATTTTTAGAATTTTGAGTATGGTACTCCAGCATCTTCTCAAGTTCAGTGTTTGTGTTGAAATGACTGATAGTAATCTAATTCCCATTCCTCAGTTGATAATCTTTCCTCCTCTCTGGAAGTATTTAGGATTTTCTTTTTATCATTGGATTTTTGAAGTTTCATGTGGATGTGATTTACTGTGGTTCTTTTATTCATCCTGGTGGGCACTTGGTGGGGGCATTTGAATGAAAAGACTCACATGTTGCTTAAGCTCTGGGGAAGTTTCTTCAATAACTTCTGTGTTATCTCTTCTGTTATTTCTGTTTTCACCCTGGGATAACTATCAGACAGCTGTTGAAACTCTTGGATCTGTTATCCTTGTCTTCTAGCTCTTCCTTTGTGCTTTCTATCTCATTTTTCTTTCGTGCAACATTTTGAGAGAATTGCTTAGTTTGCTCTTCCAGTTCACCAATTCATTCTTCAGCTATGTCTGTTCTATTTAGATAACTTAAAAAAAAATTCAACACAATAGTAACATTTTAAATTTCTAAACTCTTTAGTTTTTTGGATTTTTTTTTGGCAATATCCCCCTGATGTCAATCTAAAAACATCATTGCTGCATTACTGTATGAGGGCTGCTATAGCAAAACCATAGAATAGACTTGGTGACTTCAACAAAAGAAATTATTTTCTCACAGTTCTGGAGGCTGGAAGTCCAAAATCAAGGTGCTGATAAGGTTGGTTTCCTTTGAGGCCTCTCTCCTTGGCTTGCAGATGGCTACCTCTTCATATGGTCTTCCCAATGTGCATGTGCATAGCTGGTGTCCCTTGTGTGTCCTAAGCTCCTCCTTTTCTTATATAAGGACACCAGTCAGATGGGATTAGGGCCCATCCTGATGACCTCATTTAACTTAATTACCTCTTTAAAAGCCCCATCTCCAAATACAGTCACATTCTAAGGTATTGAGACTTAGGGCTTCAACATACGAATTTTAAAGGGACACAATTCAGTCTATATCAACTCTATGTAAATTTTGCCTAAAGTTCTTTCCCTTGTGATTGTTCTATTATGTTTTCTCACCTGTTAGTTACTTGCTTGGTTGGATTTGGTGCCATTCATTGATGGTGTTGTTTTTACTCAGATGTTTGGTAATTTTTGGTGTTTTTCCCGTCTTTGTCCTTGTCACATGTATGAGAATGCTGATTGTGGTAACTGTGTCTCACCTTTAGTGATTGTGTAGGAGGGATGGAATGCTTGGCTGGCTGAGAGGGGCTGTGTAAGGAGGTTCTCCTCCTTGGGTCAGTTTCTACCTGGATACCACCTTGGTCTTGGACCCTGATATCAGTGCTCTAGCCCAGTTGCTCACATCTCTCTTGGCAGCTATTTAGTAGGTTGTGGGAATGACTGACCAGCTTTGCATCTTCAAAGCTGTCTTCAGACCCTTCCCTATTATTTTATTTATTGACTCTGGAACTTTCTGAACTAAATATAACCTTCTCCTGTATGTGTTTCACACTGAGGCTCTTTTCAGTTTTGTGACTCTAGAGATATGATTCTATCTGCTTACCACCTTACAGAGAGTCCTCTAAATGTCTTCAGATAGTACACTTTCTTTTCTTCTAACATGATGGTGGTGAATTTATCCTCATGTGTGTCTTTTTTGTTGTTGTTTTTTTTTGGTTTTTCATGAAATTTGGATAGAAGTGATAATATTTAAAATTGTTCCTAAAATTTATTTTTTTAAAGATTTTATTTATTTATTCCTGAGAGACAGAGAGAGAGATAGAGAGGCAGAGGCAGAGGGAGAAGCAGACTCCCTGTGGAGCAGGGAGCCTGATGCGGGACTCTGTCTCAGGACCCTGTGATCATGACCTGAGCCGAAGACAGACACTTAACTGACTGAGCCACCCAGGTGCCCTGTTCCTAAAATTTTACATCATTGTGAAATAAACCTGGAAATGCCATTATTTGACAGCAATAGGTATTAAGATACTTTAAAAATGCCATCAGTACCTCTGGTTAGACCACAGTTAGTTGTTGCCTAATGCCCAATAATCTTCATTTCTATCTTCCTGGAAAGTTTGTTCTCTGTCCATTTTTGTTCCCACATCTCTTCTTAAGTGTCTTCAATAGCTACGTGGATCCATAGGACATCTTGATCTGAGGATTTATCCATTTTTAAAAAAATCACTATTAACTTGTTGAGAGAAGAAAGATTTAAGAAATAAATGAATTTTATTTTGGATATATTGTGTTTGAAGTGACTAAGTCATTATACACAGGAACATTGAACAGCCAGTTGGAGATATGGTGGAAAACTTTTCAAGCTCCATCTTACCATTCCATTTATTCATGGAGATCCTGCTATATAGTTGTTATCATATTATGCACCAGAGATACAAAGATTAGCAAACCATGATACTTGTGCTCAAGTAGCTCACAACCCAGGGAGAAAGCCAGACACATGAGAGAGACACATATTGAATTACTATAAAAGATATGTGTGCGCAGCACCTGGGTAGCTCAGTCGGTTAAGCGTTGAACTCTTGACTTTGGCTCAGGTAATGATCTCAGGGTCATGAGATCCAGCCCCGTGTGGGGCTCTGTGCTGGGCGAGGAGCCTGCTTAAGATTCTCATTCTTCCTCTCCCTCTGCCCCTCCCCCACTGCCTCCCACTCACCTGTGCATGCCCTCTCTCTAAAAAATAAAAAATAAAAAAAGAAATGTGTGCAGTGGGTGTGGCGGGTGAGTGGAATAGTGAGAATCAGATACACCAAATCTCTAATAACTCTGTGGATTCTTTTTGGGTTGGAATATTCTGAACTAAAGTAATGTACACACTTCTTGATTTTTTTATACATACTTGGCTGACTAACTGGGCACTGTTCAGTATATTTTGCACAACCTATTTTTTTCATGTGAGGGACTTAGTCTTGGGTTTAGTGAAAGCCTCTCTACACTATTCTTCCTCTACCTCTCCATACACAATAGCCTGCACACTGTTATTTGAACTCTGGAAGAGTGGCTCTTTGGAAGATGAGGTATGGTTTCCAGGGGGAAGCAGATATGGTTACAGGAAGGACCAGAAGAATACAGCATAGGGAAGGAGGAAAACTGAACTAAATCTCAGGAGGGAAATCACAATGAGAATACTGTGAAGGAATGAGTCTTGATTTCCTAGAAATGGTTTTAGCTATGGATTGTTAAGAGAAAAAGGTGTGCTAGATATTGGTTTTTGGTAGTATCCTTGTCTTTCTAAGCTCCTCAATGCACTGTAGGGCTGGAATGTTAAAAATTATATTTCCCAGTTTACCTTATCAGCAGGTTCCAGTTTAGATTCCCTCAGTGTGAGGCATGTGTGTGAGTTTGGGAAAGCGGAAAAGAAGGAGGAGCCATTGATTCTTGTTTTCAGTGGCAGGCACATGACTGAGCATCAGCAGATGATGGAAGTGAGATTTTGCAAATGGCTGGTGGGTGTCCTGAGAATTACTCACTCTGATGCTAGTGGAAATTCCTTGGGGTTCCTGTACTTTCTGATTTACTGAATGTAGATGGAGGCTTCCATGACTTTTGTTCCTTTAGTCCTTTAAACAGTCCTTAAGTTTTGGAATTCCTTTATTAAATCATTTTTGGCTAAAATACTTAGAGTGGCTTCTGTGTTCTTCGCTGAATCCTGATTGACCAAAGGGAAATGAATGCTGCTTGAGCTGGCAAAAAAGGGGTGTGTGCCACTGGGGAGCTTACTTTAGGGCTCTTTCCAAACATGGTCTTCCCAGAGTGCCTGGGTGGCTCAGTTGGTTAAGCGTCTGCCTTCAGCTCAGGTCATGATTCCAGAGTCCTGGGATCGAACCCCGTGTGGGGCTCCCAGCTCGGTGGGGAGTCTGTTTCTCCCTCTCCCTCTCTCTCTGCTGCTTCCTGTTTGAATGCATGCGTGCACGCGCTCTCTCTTTCTCTCTGGGTCAAATAAATAAATAAAATCTTAAAAAAAAAAATCAAACAAAAAAACCAAAGATGGTCTTCCCAAGAACCAGAGGCATGGGTGCTGCTGGGTGGAGAGGAGTGCGTTTTTGGCAGGCACGGCACTGGACTGAGGGAATCTCTTTTTGCACCACAGCCACAGTGGCTCCCAGAATTCAGATTGGCTGGGTTTTGTAATGTACCATTTCAGGTAGTCTTTCTTGTTAGACCATGAGACTCTGTGGGAGATCAAGGCAATGAGAGAATGCAAGGAAATTTATACTCAAAGCATTTGTTTGAGTGTCTCAGACTTTTTTTTTTTAATTTAAAGATGAAATCCTTTTTGGATGGCACTCAAGATAGATCCAACTCCTTATAATTTCTCTCTGTAATTAATAGCTTTAGAATGAGTTTTCAGCATAGTATATCAAAGTGTTTAAAGAAAAACTGTAGAATGCAAGACTTTTTTTCCTGGACAATTTTATCCACATAGCAGAAGGTGCTTCCTCTTTTCAGAATATTTAATGTATGTTAACCTTACATTAAGTCATTCTTATAATAGAGTATCTGATGTGGGGACTTCTAGCTATGGCATTTTAAATGAAGTTATCAGGATGGCATCAGGAACATTACTTATTTGGCTTTGCATAAACACAGGCACAGGAAAACTGTGTTCAACCCTTATGTGGACTGTCAGTGGTAGTGGTGTTTATATCCATGATCTCTAAAAGTTCTGGCTTTCTTGGAGTGTGGTCTAGTTGGCAGATTTCCTCTTGTCCTGCTTTCCTACTTAACCTTAAGTAAGTAGAACATGAAATTCAAACTTAGCGTCTAGTCATGTGAGACCTTCTGCCATTAGTTGCCAATATTCCTTATAACAACCTGATTTGGTCTCTGTCTCTACCTTTGGAACATGTTTTGTGTATTTCTCCCTCTGTACCTTTGTTTACTCTGTTCCTGTTATCTTTTCTACTATTAATCTGAATGCTACTCTTTTTTTCAAAGGCTAATTCAGATGTTTTGTTCTCCAAAAACATTTCTTTAGTTTACACTACTGACTAGCAATCCCTCCCATCTTTTGAAGTTACAGCTTATGTATCACCTCTGTAGTGGGAGTGTGAATTCCTTTAGGACAATTCATCTAGGACAGAATTTTATTCTGCTTTATTACCATACTAGGAAGAGAGTACATAAAAATTTGCTGAATTCAATGACAGTTTTAATCTGTTGTCCTTGAGAGCTTTAAAAATGACATCTTGGTGAAAACACCATTCTCTTAATTAAAACTAATAAATTGAATCAGTTAAGATGTATTTAAGTGAAAGACAAAGATCAGAAGAAATAAGTAGAACTGTTTCTATTTGTAGATGATAGGATTGTTTACATAGATAATCTTTAGGAATCTATAAAATGGCCATTAGTATACATAAATTAATTTAGCAAGTTCCCAGGATATAAGGTTAATATTAAAAAATCAATTGTATTTCATATAATAGCAGTAAATAATTAGAAAATGAAATAAAAATAATTATTTTTATAATAATATCAAAAAGTATAACATATTGAACAACTAACTATATGCCAACAGATTGGATAACCAGATGAAATGGACAAATCCCTAGAAACACAAAACCTACCAAGAGTGAATTATGGAGAAATAGAAAATCTGAATAGATCTATAGCTAGTAAGGAGAGTGAAGCAGCAATCAAAAACTTTCTAACTAAGAAAAGCCTGATGACTTCATAATGAATTCTATTAGACATTTAAAGAAGAATTAATGTCAGTCCTTCTCAAACTCTTCCAAAAAACTGAAGAGGAGGGAATACTTCCTAACTCATTCTGTGAGGCCAGCATTACTCTGATACCAAAGCCAGAAAAAGACACTACAAGAAAACTACAAAGCAGTATCCCTCATGAATATTGATGCAAAAATCCTCAACAAAATACTAGCAAATCAAATTCAACAGCACATTAAAAGGATCACACAGGATCCAGTGGGATTTATTCTTCAAATGCAAAGATGGTTCAATATATTACATATCCATGTAATGTATGACGTTAACAGAATGAAGGCAAGAAACATCATCATCTCAATTGAAGCAGAAAAAACATTTGACAAAATTCAGCACACTTTCATGATTGCATTCAACGAAATAGGTATACAAGGAAACTACCTTAATATGATAAAAGCCAAATAGTAAAAACCCACAGTGAACATAATACTCAATGAAAAGACTGAAAGCTTTTCCTTCAAGGTCAGAAACAAGGCATGATGACTGCTTCCATTTCTTCAATTCAACAATCTTAGATGTAGGAAACCCTAAGGAATCCATGAAAAAAATGGTCATAACTAATAAAAGAATTCAGTGCTGTTATAGGATATGAAATCAGCATACAAAAATTAGTTCTGTTTTTATACACTCACAGTGGACAGTCCAAAAAGGTAATAATAATGTCATATACAACAGCATCAAAATAATAAAACACTTAGGAATAAATTTAAGGAGATGAAAAACAGGAAACTACAAAACATTGCTGAAAAAAATTAAAGAAAACACAAATAAATGGAAAGATATCCTGTGTTCACTGGAAGACCTAATTTGATTAAGATGTCCATATTATCCAAAGCAATGTACACCTTCGGTGCAATCCCTATCAAATTCCCAATGGTGTTTTTACTAAATTATTTTACTACAAATCTGCATCTCAGAGTAAGTCTCTCAGGGAATTGACCTGGGACATATTTTGGAGGTAGAACTTAAGAGGACACACAGATGGTAAAAGGAGGGAGGAAGAAGACTCCAGGTTTTAGCTTGAATAATTTAGTAGATGGTGATGTCATTTACTTAGCTGGACTGGACTAGGGGAAGGTTGGGTGGGCACTGAATTCAAAGTCCTGCTTTGGTCATGCTAATTTCGAGATGTCATTAGATATTCAAGAGGAGCCATCCAGGGAGCAGTTGGAGATTTGATTCTTGAGCTCAGGGAGAGGTCATAAGGATAGGTAATACCTTTGGAAGTCATAGGATATAAGCTGGATAAGTTTACTTAAAAAGGGACCTCAGTTTAATTCTGGCTCCCTCTGACATTTTCCAGCAGTCACAGCAAGTTCTCTGTATTAGTTTCCTTAGGGCTACGGTGGTCAAGTACCACAAACTGGGTATCTTAGAATAGCAGAAATTTATTGTCTCACAGTTCTGGAGGCTAGAAGTTCCAAACAGAGCTGTCAGCAGGGCCATGCCCGCTCTGAACCATCTAGGGAAGGATCCTTTCTTGTCTCTTTCTAATTTCCGGCAGTTTCAGGCATTCTTTGGCTTGTGGCAGGGTAACTTTAATCTTTGCTTTCATCTTCACATGGTTGTCTTCTCCCTGTATGTCTCTTCACATAATCTTCCCTCTGTGCATGTCTGTGTCTGTGTCCAAGTTTCCCCTTTTTATAAGTATACCAGTCATATTGAAGTAGAGTTCTACCTACTCCAGTATGACCTCATCTTAACTCATTACATCTTCAGTGACCCTGTTTCTAAGTAGTAGTGTATTCATTCTGAGTTACTGATGGTTAGGAATTATATATATATATATATATATATATATATATATATATGTATATATATATGTGTGTGTGTGTGTATATATATATATATATATGATGTTTTGCCTTTTCTTTTTTTTTTACTGAAATACAATCAACATTATATTAGTTTCAGGTGTACAACATACCATTTGTCATTTGTATACATTGAAAAATGATCACCATAATAAATCAAGTTACCATCTGTCCCCATACAAAGTTACACAATTTTTTTGTGATGAGAAGTTTTAAGATTTACTTCCTTAGCAACTTTCAAATTTGTAATGCAGTATTATTGACTATAGTCACCATGCTGTACATTACATTCTCGTGACTTACTTATTTTATAACTGGAATTTTGTACCTCTTGATACCCTTTACCCGTTTGGCCCACCCACCAACCCTGCTCCCCTCTGGCAACCAACAGTCCAATCTCTGTGTCTATGAATTTTGTTTTGTTTGTTCATTTGTTTTGTTTTATGGATCCCATCGATCTGTGAAATCTTATGGTATTTGTCCTTTTCTATCTGACTTGTTCATTTAGTATAATACCTCAAGATATATTCATATTGTTGGAGATGGCAAGATCTCATTCTTTTTTATGACTGAGCAGTATTCCATTATATATATATACCACACCTTCTTTATCCATTCATTTACTGATGGACACTTAGGTTGTTTCCTTATCTTGGCTTTTGTAAATAATACTTCCATGAACATAGGACTGCATATATCTTTTTGAATTAGTGTTTTTGTTTTCTTTGGATAAGTACCCAGAAGTGGTATTGATGGATTAGATGGTAGTTCTATTTTTAATTTTTTGAGGAACCTCCATACTGTTTTCCACAGTGGCTGCACCAATTTATGTTCCCACCAACAGTGCATGAGGGTTCCCTTTTCTCCATATCCTTGCTAATACTTGTGATTTTTGTCTTTTTGATACTAGCCATTCTAACTAGAGATTTCTAGTATAGAACTATAGATTTCTTGTGAGGTGTGAGGTGATATCTCATTGTGGTTTTGATCTGCATTTCCCTGGTGATCAGTGATGTTGAATATCTTTACATGGGTCTGTTGGCCATATGTTTATGTCTTCTTTGGAACAATGTCTATTCAGATCCTCTGCCCATTTTTTTTTCCTCTTCCCATTTTTAATTGAATTTTTTTGTGTGTGATTGAGTTGTATGAGTTCTTTATATGTTTTGGATATTAACCTCATCAGATATATGATTTGCAAGTATCTTCTTCCATTCAGTAGGTGGTTACCTTTTTATTTGTTTGTGTTTTCCTTCATGGCACAGAAGCTTTTTAGTTTGATATAGTCTCATCTGTTTATTTTAGTTTTTTTGCTGCCATTGCCTTTGGAGTCAAATTCAAAAAAATATTGCCAAGAGCTATGTCAAGGAACTTACTGTCTTATGTTTTCTTCTAGGAGGTTTCTGGTGTCTGGTCTTACTTTCAAGTCTTTAATTGATTTTGAGTTAATTTTTGTGTATGGTGTAAGTTAGTGGTCTGGTTTCATTCTTTTGTATGTGGCTATCCAGTTTTCCCAACACCATCTATTGAAGAGATTATCCTTTCCCCATTGTATATTTTCATTCCTTTTGCTGTAAATGAATTGACCGTATTTGCTTTGGTTTATTTCTGGGCTTTCTATTCAATTCCATTGAACTGTGTGTCTGTTTTTATGCCAATACCATACTGTTTTTTTTTTTTTTTTTTTAAGATTTATTTATTTCTTAGAGAGAGAGAGAGTGCATGAGCAGGGGGAGGAGCAGAGGAAGAAGCAGGCTCTCTGCTGAGCAGGGAGCCCAATGTGGGGTTTGATCCCAAGACTCTGGGATCATGACCTGGGCCAAAGGCAGATGCTTAACCGATTGAGTCACCCAGGTGCCCCCAATACCATACTATTTTGATTAGTATAGCTTTGTAATATAGTTGGAAAGCATGGAGCATGATACCTCCAGCTTGGTTTTTCTTTCTCAAAATTGCTTTGGTTATTTGGAATCTTTTGTGGTTCCATATACATTTTAGGACTGTTTTTTCTCTTTCTATGAAAAATGTCACTGGACTTTTGGTAGGGATTGCCTTGAAACTGTAGATTGCTTTGGGTGATGTGAACATTAAAAAGTATTAATTATTCCAATCCATGAGCATGGAATATTTTTCAATTTCTTTCATCAATCTTACAGTTTTCAGGATATTGGCCTTTTACCTCCTTCATTAAATTTATTCCTAGATATTTTATTCTTTTTGATGCAATGGTAAAAGGATTGTTTTGTTGATTTCTCTCTTAGATAGTGTATAAAAATGCAACAGATTTTTGTATATTGGCTTACCCTGCAACTTTACTGAATTTGTTTATTAGTTCTAACAGTTCTTGGTGGGGTCTTTAGGCTTTTCTATATATGAAATCATGTCATCCACAGGTAGTGACAATTTTACTTCTTCCTTCCCAATTTGGATGCCTTTTATTTTTTTTCCTGCCTAATTGCTCTGGCTAGGAATTCTAATACTATGTTGACTAAAAGTGGTGCAAATGGGCATCTTGTCTTGTTCTTGATCTTAAGAGAAAAGCTTTCAGCTTTTTTCCAGTGAGTTTGATATTAACTCTGGGGTTGTCTTGTGTAGCTTTTATTGTGTTGAGGTACGGTCTGTCTATACCCCATTTGTTGAGAGTTTTTTCATAAATAGATGTTGAATTTTGTCAAATGCTTTTTCTGCATATATTGAGATGATCATATGATATTTGTCCTTCATGTGATGTATCACATTGATTGATTAATGGGTATCGAACCATCCTTGCATCCCTAGAGTAAATGTCACTTGATTGTGTTATAGGATCCTTTTGATATATTGTTGAATTTGGTTTGCTAATATTTTGTTGGGGATTTTTGCATCTATGTTCATCAGGGATATTGGCATATAATTTTCTTTTTTTGTGGGATTATTGTCTGGTTTTGGTATCAGGGTAATGCTGGCCTCATAAAATGAGTGTGGGTGTGGGAGAGTTCCTTCCTCTTCAATTTTTTGGAAGATTTTGAGAAGGATATGGGTTCTTATTTTATTTTTTTAGTTCCTTCAAGTGTAAAGTTACATTGCTTATTTGGGATTTTTCTTGTTTCTTAAAGTAGGCCTGTATTGTGGGTGGGGGGCTGTGACAGGGGGATGGGGGGCACAGCAGCAGCACAGGGTGGGGGACAGGGTGCTCATCCATGGCCTAAGGTAGTGCTAGAGCTGTGGTATGGGGGGTGGGGAGCATGCAAGCAGGGTAGGAAGTCCAAAAATGGCATCTGCCAACTCTGGGGCCAGCAAGGTAGAGGGAGAATATAAAAATGGTGCCCGCCAATGTCTCCATCCCTGGAGAGATTCCCAGCAGGCTTTTGCTAAAGCTTTAAAGTTAGCAAATAAATCTCCTTTGCATATGGTGTAGGTTCTTTTCAAACTGCTACCTTTCCTCTGGGTTCTGGGGCAAATGAGTCTGTGTATGAGATGTTTAAGAGTGGAATCTTCTTTCTCTACAACCGTGTGGTTCTCCTGGTTTTCAAAGCAGATGTTTTGGGGGCTTGGCCCTCTAGTGCAGGTTCCAAGGGTTGGGATGCCTGATGGGAGCACAAACCCCGTACTCTTCATGGAGAAGTTCCATATTTGTGAGATCTCTCTTGATTGTGGGTTCCCGTGCAAGGGTGGGGTTTTTGGCAAGACCATACTTCTGCCTCACCTACATGCCTTGATGTGGCCTACTTATCCTTTGCTGTGGAGCAGCTGTTCAGCTGCTCAGGTTCTTTTCAGAGGGAATTGTTCTGTATGTGACTATAGATTTCTTGTGTCTGTGGGAGGAGGTGAGTTTAGGATTTTCCTATGATGCCATCTTGAACCACTTCCCAACTTTTATTTTCTCAGCATATCTTTCTTGAGGGGACACAATTCAACCCATCATAGGCTCCCACAAGGATTTTCTACCAAGTTTATAGAGTTATAAGGATATTCTTAAGTTATAATCGTGTTACACACGGTATATGGCATTTTACATTAACCAGGATATTAAATGTGTTAAGCCCTTGCATTGTACAACCATTCTGAATAAATAAGAGCCCATAGTTAACTCTCCTGTCAGTTTCCTTTAGAAAATAAATGAAGAACACTTCAGAAGCATCACATGCCGATGAGGACAGTCAGTGAGTGGGGAGGCACGGAGATGCAATTCCTGGAAAACACACTTGGATTCCATGAATACAGTACTTTACCAAATTTGTAGATAATAGTCAAACAGCTGACTCATGTTTCTGGATTTTTGGAAAACAGACATTATGCCACAGTACATACTGATGTGTGTGCTCGAAAACAAATGAGAGAAAGGAGCTCACAAAACTGCAGATTCAGAGTGGGCAGAAACACTATGTACTAGCTGAGTTCTTGGACGACTTCAGTTTCAACTTTCTGACAAAGGTTTTGCTTGTTTCAGTGTCACATCATTTGTCATAGTTATGCACTTTTAAGGCATGTAGCACCTATAAATACACTAGTTTCCAAGATAAGGAAGCAGAACTTTTAAATAAAACAATGTAAAGGTATGCAATGCATCTGTGGAGACATTACCCAGCTAAAAGGTTCAGGGACTTGAGACTGTGTTTTGTCTGAGAAGCAACTCAGCTAATGGAAGCCTCCAAGTTCCTGACGAATTCTGTCTATTAGAAACTGCTAGTTGTAATTTCCAAACGTTTTGGTTTTAACCAACTTTGTTTTCCTTTATAGGGGTATAGTCAGAGACAGTTAGGAAATACCACATGGTCCTCATCAGTTGGTCTTTTTGCTCAAGCTACGAAGCAAAATTCTACTCTTTAATAACAGATAACATAATTCAAGAGCCTATGTGATGCTGGGTATTGGGCAGAGATGATGGGAAGGAAAAAAAGGCAGCAGGGAACTAGAGCTGCTACTATTGCAGGCACAGAGTACAAGTGGAGTTTTGTTGGCCCACGCCATGCCGTAGGGATAGAGTTGGCCTGGCAGCCAACTTCCTGGAGACTGAACACACACCTGTGTCACTGGGGTGCCCTAACAAATTGTTTAATTTCTCAGTGCTTCAATTTTCTTGCTTTTGTAAAATGGGAGTAATGAAAATCACTTCACAGCATTGCAATCAAGAGTAAGTTTTGTTAAAAATACAGATTCTTTCTTAAAACATATATTCTTGGGGTGCAACCAAGTGCAACTGAATCAGACTTTGCAGGGGCAATGCTTGGGAATCTGTATATTTAATGACATCCCTGGCTGAAGGTGTTTTGGGAAACATGAGTTACATGCGGTATGTGAAGTGGCTAGCATAGGGCATGTGGCACTTGATGAATGGTGATTTTCTTCCCATCCCTTCCCTTGTTAAGGATGCAGACATAAAGGCAATGTGCTCAGGTGGTGTGGTCACAGTTGAGCACAGAAGCAGTCGTTCTTTCTGTGCCTCTCTAACTTATGATTATTAAGTGTTCTGAGTGATAAAACTTTTGAATAGGTTTATTGGTTTATGATCCATCAGCCTACCAAGTGCCACAATCTCTTACCTACAGAGTGTATCATGTTGGGGGGGGGAGTACATTTTAAAATGACTTAATACTTAAAACACGTTCAACAGTTAAAAATGATTTCAATATTTCATTATATTACATATTCAAATTGATTACTGAAATTATTCTGTTGCGAGCTAAAAAAAATCTGGCTGTCATCTTTATTTTGAATTACAAAATGTTCAAGTATTTTTTTTTTGCCCTTATTTATTTATTTAAGATTTATTTACTTATTTGAGAGAGAGAGAATGCACATGAGTCGGGGGAGGGAGGGGCACAGGGAGAGAATCTCAAGCAGACTCCCTGCTGAGCATGGAGCCCTACGTGGGTCTTGATCTCAGGATCCATGAGATCATGACCTGAGTCGAAACCAAGAATCGGATACTTAATTGACCAAGCCACCCAGGTGCCCCAATTTTTTGTACTTTTTAAAATTTTATTTATTTATTTTTAAAGATTTTATTTATTTGAGAAAGAGAGAGTGCTCGAGAGGGGAAGGGCAGAGGGAGAAGCAGGTTCCCCGTTGAGCAGGGAGCCTCAATGCAGGACGCCATCCCAGGATTCCAAGATCATGACCTGAGCCAAAGGCAGACGCTTAACTGACTGAGCTACCCAGGCACCCCTTTTGTACTTTTTTTTTTTTAAATGAAGCACCTTTACTTAACTTAAGTGGTACCAGAGGGCCACACAGGAGCCCTTGGGCTCATCTGGATTGCACAGAAGATGGAGTAAATATATCAGAGCCTCTGATTCTAGAGGCTCTAGAGAAAAAAATCTGGTTCATAAGACATTTTGTTTAGAATGTTGACTTCATTTTTTAGACACTGATAGAACACTTGTTCTTTGTTATTCCATTCCAAAACAGTTTTCAGCTGTGACTCTTCCTGAGCAATATGCTGAGCTTATTTTGTGAGAACTTCTGTTAACGGCAGTGTTGATAACTGTAGCTGTAACAGGGACAAAAATCGTGAGTATGCACTGCTTCTTTCCCTTCTCTTGTCCCTGAAAGAAAACTCTGGCATTGCCTTGCAGTTCCTGCTCTCCCAGTCCAGTCTTTCTTATTCAGATGTCTGTTATGGGGATGGATGCTCAAGAAATGAGCATGGGTGATTCACATGTGAACATGTGAGAGGAGAGAAGAATAATGGAGATAGAAAGAAATGAGAAGATAGAAAGAAATGAGCTAGAGAAAGAAAATCCTATGTGGGTTGGGGATGGAGAGTAATGGGCAGGGAGAGAGTTTCGGGAAGAAGCCATCCCAGATGCTTGAAGGACTCTAGCAGAGGCAGTGATGAGTGGGGGTTTTAAAGATGTTTGTCTGGGAATTAAGAATGTATTTCCTTCTTTGGCATTTCCTTAGGAGGCTGGAAAAAAACAAAAACAAAAACAAAAAAACAACCAAAATCTTTCGAAGTTTTTTTCATTACTTTTTGGCTGCCAAACTACAATTCTTTGATTGCAGCACTAGGCTGAGCTTGGACCATGTTAGGCTCTAGGATTTATTTAATTTCAGTAACTTAGCTGAATGCAGTAATAATGAAAACTTTGATTATTAAAAAAAACTCTATGTCTACAATACCATTTATGAATATTGTATCATTTTGGATGATGACATATTTACAATCCAAATTGATTAAGCTCTGAATCTCGAGGTTTAAAGCTGTGTTTGATAATCCCATTAGATTAAAATCAGTATATATTCAGGTTAATTGCTTGGGAGCCAAGAGGACATGTGAGAAATCAAGGGAAATGAATTTTCTAAGACTTCTGCTGCCTGGGACTTTTGAGAAGCAAGTTGTTTTCCTGTGGGAACTACAACAGTATTCTGAGTTGTTTCTGCTGGCGAGCACAGCCATGTATACAGCTAGGGCCAACTTCATGGGTGTGTGGCTTGCAGTCTCACAGGGCCTATGCTTAGGACTAAGGTCCTGTGCTTGGTTTAAGGCTCTGCTGCTGCCATCTTGAAATTCTTAAGAATTTTTTAACAAGTGGCCCCACAGTTTCATTTTTCTCTAGGCCCCACAAATTATGTAGACCAACCGGTATAGAACAAATATAGTCATCTATCTACTCCAGAGTCTTTATTAATCAGTCACAAGACTTACTGATTGATCAATTGGTTGATTTTTATATTTTTTGAATAGGTAATGCATTCACCTGGTTCAAAATTATTAAATGATTGACAGGAAAATGTCATTTCATCTCTGTCTCTAATCTATCTAGTTCTGCCCCTTTTCTACATAAATGATGTTATTAATTTCTTATGTTGTATCCTTCCAGAGATTCTTAGGCATAAAAAAATATGAATGAAGGGTTTTATATTTCTTCCTTTTGTTTTACATAAAAGGTAACACAATCCATAGTGTTCTGCATCATATTTTTCCCACTTAATATATATATATATATATATACTAATATATATAATTTTTGATTAATTTTTTTTCCACTGAATATTTTTTGGAGATCTTACTATATCTATATATAGGGAACTTCCTCTTTCTTTTTCACAAGCTACATAGAAGATCACTGTGTCAGTGACCCATTGTTTATTTAACTGGTTCCATTTTGCTAGAAATTTGGCTTATTCCCACTCTTATGCTGTTATAATCAAGGCTGAAATGAATAACAATGTGCACTCATCATTTTGCTCATGAATAAGTGCATAATGCATAGCATAAATTCTTTAATGTAGAATTGCTTAGGCAAAGGCTGTGTGTGTGTGTATGTGTGTGTATATATATATATATATATATGTAATTTCAGTAGATATGCCAAACTGGCCTCCAAGGATATATTTAAATATATTTAAAGATAATACTAATGATGTGTGAGTGCATATTTCTCTAAAGCCTCGCTAATATAGTGAGTTTCCAAACTTTTGAATTTTTTTGTTGTCAATACAATAATGATGTTTAAATGTGCACTTCTTATTATTAGTGGGATTGAACATCCTTTCATATGTTTTATAGCTGTTAGTTTGAACTATATGAAATTGTCAATTTCCAAGCATTTTTAACATACAGAAACTACAATTTCATATGATTTAACCTAATTTTATACTTCTTTTTTCTGAGCTGTCTGCTCATTTCCTTTGCTTATTTTTCTATTTTGTTGGTCTTTTCCTTATTGATTTCCAGGTGATCTTTGTGTATCCAAGAGATTAGCCTTTTATGATGTGTTTCAAATATTTTGTTTTTGCCAAAGTTGCCTTTTGACTTGTCAGCTTTTATATTTCTATCCATGCAGAAATTTTATGTTATCAAATTATCATCTTTTTCCTCCTGATTTTGAATTATAGTTAGAAAGGTTGTCCACAGTCCAAAATTATAAATTTCTATATAACTCCAAGGTTTTTTTTTTTTTTAAGATTTTATTTATTTATTTGACAGAGAGACAGTGAGAGAGAGAGGGAACACAAGCAGGGGGAGTGGGAGAGGGAGAAGCGGGCTTCCCACGGAGCAGGGAGCCTGATGCGGGGCTCGATCCCAGGACCCTGGGATCATGACCTGAGCCGAAGGCAGACGCTTAACAACTGAGCCACCCAGGCACCCCTAACTCCAAGGTTTTAAAAATTATTTATATTTATATTTATTTCTTTATTTATTTATGTAGAGCACATGTGGTAGGGAGGGGCAGAGGGGGAGGGAGAGAGAGAGAATCCAGGCAGGCTCCGTGCCCAGCGCCGAGCCTGACACAGGCTGGATCTCACAATCCTGCAATCATGACCTGAGCTGAAAACAAAAGTCGGATGCTTAACCAACTGAACCCACCCAGGTGCCCCTCCAAGGGCTTTTTGAAAAAGAACATTTTTAGTTTTACTTTTTACTTTAGAAATCTTTGATCCATTCATAATTTGTCCTGGTATAAGACGTGAGGTATGGATCCAATTTTGTTTTATTTTATTCTTTCTTGTTGACTACTCAGTTGTTCTAACCAATTTATTGAATAGGACTTTTCTCCCACCTGGTTTGATATGCCACCTTCATCATATGCTAAATCCCTGTAAACATTTGAGTTTATTTTGAGAGTTTCTGTCTCTTCTATGGGTGTTTCTCTTTGGTTTCTCTTTTATGGGTGTTCCTCTTTGTTTCTCTTTATGTACTAGTATCTTACTTTAATTATTGTCAGCCCCATGACCCATAACAACTTCTAGCAAGAGAGAAAAACCTGTGCTAATAAGGGTAATTTTTTGGCTTAAGGTACTGACATTTTTAGTCAAGGACATACAAGTACTGTGTAAGCAGTTTTGTGTCAAAGATTTTTCTGGTAGAAGCTGACTTACAGCAGTAGAAAGTAGAAAAGAGAATAATGATTGCTAATGCTGTGTGTCAACTTGGCTAGGCATGGTTTCCAGATGTCTGGTCAAACACCAGCCAAGATGTTGCTGTGAAAGTATTTTTCAGATGTGATTAACATTTATAGCCAGTAGACTTTGAGTGAAGCCGATGACCCTACATAATGTGGCTGGGCCTCTTCTAATCAGTTGAAGGCCTTAAGAGCAAAGACAGGTTCTTGGAGAAGAGGGAATTCTACCTCAAGCCTGCAACATAGAAATCCAGCCTGAGTTTCCAGCCTGTCTGGCTTTCCCTGTGGGTTTTGGACTGAAGACTGCAACATCTACACTTAACTGAATTTCCAGCCTGCTAGCTTGCCCTGTATATTTCAGACTTTCTGACCCCCACAATCAGATGAGCCAGTTCTGTAAACTAAATCTCTCTCTGTATATATCCTATTTATTCTGTTTTTCTGGAGAATTTTGACTGGTACACTGAGGGAACTAGGTAAAAACTGATCAGATTTTTTCAGGAAACCTAATATTTCCTACTATTACCATGCCCCTGTGTGTAGTTGATTAATGCACGTTAACAATGCGCCCCATGTGCTCAGAACACTGGTGGTTCTCCCCACCGTGATACCTTGTCCTATCCCACAGACATCTGTCTCTATTTTCTCTCTACCACTCTCACTGGGTTGCTTTATTTTTATGGAGGGGGGGGGCTGTATGAGATGAGCAGAAAAATTCTTTAGTCAGTGAGGGGCCTGCAGGTCTTATTTAGGAGATAATTTATTCTGCTTTTCTTTTAGCTACTTTTGAAGCCTGAGATTGTTACAGAATACATGAGCTCCTTGAAATCATTGAAAATTGGCCTTTTCTAAAAGAGTTTTATCCAGGAATTGACATTATCACTCTACATTTTGAAAAAGTATTCTTTTTTTTAAATACAGAGGTTATTTAGCACTTTTCCAATCTTTAGAGCCCCCCCAGTCCTTTACTACAAATACATGTATTTATTTGTAAACACACACACACACACACACACACACACACACACACACACACACACTTTTGATACAGTTTGACTATGAAAGGTACAATTGGGACCAGCCCAATGAAAAAGACACACAGGGTAAGGTCTGGATGGGTCCCGAGCACAGAGCTTCCATGTCCTCTCCCTGCTTCCACCAAATTTTAAAAGACAAAGATTACATTACAGTTTTGTTTTAACTGGACTTTTTAGTGGTTGGGTTGGTTTTTCTGTCACAACATTAAGCAATCCAAGAGTGTATAGTTTGAGAATTTCACACATGCGTAAGCATAAGATGAATAAGCCTGGTGTTTATATAAGCACCACTGCTTTAAAACAAAGGCGTCTGCTTGGAAGCAAGAGGCAGATAACTCATCCATGGTGGCAGTGTTTTGGCTTCCCAACCACTTGTAGGTCTGGACCAATGAATACGACCATCGGGAACTTCCCTGCCTTGGGAAATACTGTGGTACATAAACTGTAGCATCATAAGCATAAAACAAGATTGGTGAAGCTGTAATGTGAGCCTCAGAGGGTATAACTGCTGAACGCAAGTGTTCTTAGGAAATACTGTTGCTCGGAGAAGTGAAAAAGGAGTATCTGGCTATTTGATTGAGGCTGGGTTTTCTCACTGAACCATACATGCACACAAAAGGAAAATCATAAAAGAATATGAGAAGATAAATAAAAGATGAAGTTTTCTATTCACATAAGAAACAGTTTTGAAAATTTCACAGGACTTTGCAAACCTTCAGGAATTAAACACTGGTTTGGTTATCAAAACACTGCAGGGAGTTTAGAACTGTCACTATACATAAACCAGATTTAGCGCAGTGGCCTTCAGTTTGTTGAAAACCGTGAGGCTTTTGTCTAAAATGTTTTATGAATGAGGTCAGGGGGTGGGGGTGGTCAAGGCAGAAAACAGATCAAAGCAGAATTACTCTGAGTGAAAGGGGAGCTGAGCCTTGGAAGGCAGGTTCTGGGCCATGCCACCTGCCCTGCCATTTCTAGGGAGGTGCTGTGGAATTTGGAACTCTTACTGCTATGCATAATGCAGTTGAACAACCACCCGTTCACGTTTTGTTTACGGTCTTAGGACAGCGCTCAAATTGGGTTCCAGTAGGTGGACAGAGCATCTTCAAAGATCCTTAGGAAAGCACACACATCTCAACTTACTGGGTGAGAGACAAGGCAGCCTTTCTCCAGAGGAGATATGACTGCTCCAGGACCAGCATGTCTCTAGCTATAAAAGTAGTGGCAGTGAGACATACAATAGAGATCTGTGTCCCTAGCACAGTCCCTGGCACAGAGCCATCCACAGAATTTTGGCTGTTACTACACCTGCTCCTGAAAATGGCATGGGTCCTACTATGCTTGCTGTCACTGCTGCTATTAGTCTCTGTTGGTTGATAATCTGCTGCTGCCATTTTTTTCCTGCCCCTGAAGAGTAAAAAAATGGGGATCACAAGGAAAAAAAAAAAACGAATGGCCATAGACCCCTTAGTTTAGTTTCTATTAGTGTTCCAGAGTTGTAAACTTCGTGGCTGAGAAATAACAAAAATAAATAAATAAAAATAGTTCTCATGTATCCAGTTATAAGCATAGTGTCTAGCTATAAAGTAACTGCTAAACATTCAGCATCTCATTTTATTCTCCCAGCACCTCTGTGGGGTAGGTACTTTATTATTTCTGTTTTACCAATGACATTGATTAAATTGCCTATGGTCACAGAGCTGCCAAGTGAAAAAAAATAGGACTAACTATTCTGTTTCTATATGATTGTTTTGGGATTTCATCCAGAAAGAGACAAGAGGCATTGAGTAGTGGTCTTAAAAACCCAGCCTGAACCCCACACTGAGGTTCATACACTCAGAGAGATGCTGGCAACAGGCAGCTTTGTTAGATGAACAAAGGAGAAGCAACCTCAAGCAGGGGGAGCAGAAGGAGGGTTCTGGAGTCCTCGAGATGGCTTTCAGCAGAACAGGGTCACTTTCTTTGATGAGTGATCCTCTAGACTGGCTGTTGGCAGAAACAAAGCCTAAGAGGAGGCAGAGGTCATGGTGCTCCAGCCAGAAATCAAAGGATTGAAAATTCATGAAGAATGGGGGAGGAATGTTTGGTGGGCATTAATCACTTCAGCCAAGCAGATGGAAATCAACAGAAATCTTGATTGTCTATGTCAGTTACAGATACTCCTTTCTGTCTTTCAGTAGCTCCTTTTGCACCCATACAGCACAGAATCTCTTATTTTTACCTATTACCAGGTGGTGCCTTTGTGTCTTCCACCCATCACCCCCCATTTTACAGTAGTCAGGTTTCTTCTCTATTAGGAAGTTGGGTTGTATTTTCTCTGTGTGTCTATTTTAAGCTTTTAGTTCTCACCCAAGTCATTTTTTTTCACCACCTTCCCCCCAGAATTGGATTCTTAAGTCTCTAAGTTTCTCTTCTTTTAAAAACTTATCTTGAAAGCCTTTTCCTAGCTGACTCCTGTCCCTGACACCGTTGCTCACCTCCTGTCCTTCTTATGTCCCTCAGGACAGGGGCACACCGTATGCTTTCAACAGTAAAGATGGCATTGGCCTTGGTGAAGAATTAGTGTCTACAGATTATTGTTGATAATTTCTGTAAGATGTGCATAAAATAATATCTCAACTTTCAAGGTAGCTCACCAACTTTTTGGTTCAACTGGGAGAAAGACACATTTTTTGTCTTATGATATTAGCTTTAACATCCAAGGGAACCACCAGCAGACCTTTAAATAGTCAAACTGCTAATCACTTTCTAAATTCAGATTTGTTATATTTTCATCACATTTGGGCCAAACCTTCAACATCATTTTAGGATAATTTATTTGGGTCACACACCTGAACATTACAAAACCCTGAATCAAATTTCCTTTTCATTCACCTCTAAGTTCCCCAAATTATGAGCCAAAGTCCCACTGCCAGTAGTTTGCATTTACTGAACGTTGGGCTACTTAAATGTATATTATGGATCAACATTATTGGGATGTTTATATGTGATTGACACTTATGTATGGAAATGGAAAATACACCTGAAATGTTTTCTCTTAAATGCTCCCCCCCCCTTTTTTTCTGTACTTTTTACCTGCTCATTTAGTAAATATGTATTGAGTACTTTATGAATTCTTACTGAGTACTTAATGGGTTTAAATGATTACCGTGCTAGGTGTTGCATATGTAAAGATGAAGAGACATGGTCCTTGTCCTTGACCAACTTCCAGTAGAGTCCATTGGAACTAGAGAGCAGAGGCTCTTGGCCAGTGGTCAGCTGATTAGAAAGACATATTTGAGGTCCTATTAGGCAGTATTTTGCCATCAACCAGAAGTAGCACCAGCTGTGAAGAGAAGAACCTTAACTTATTATACGATGTTGGGCTAAGTTCTTCAACCATTCTGAGCTTTAGATTTCTCATCTCTCTCTCTCTTTTTTTAAAGATTTTATTTATTTATTTGACAGAGAGAGAGACAGTGAGAGCAGGAACATAAGCAGGGGGAGTGGGAGAGGGAGAAGCAGGCTTCATGCTGAGCAGGGAGCCCGATGCGATGCTTGATCCCAGAACGCTGGGATCATAACCCAAGCCGAAGGCAGACGCTTAATGACTGAGCCACCCAGGCACCCCTTCTCATCTCTTTTATCTATATTATTTATCATGGATTTATTAAATGAAAGCCATCATTATTTGAGAAGCTTCCTTCCTTCTTTTTCAGTGTATCTAAAAGATTTTGAAAACAACATACATGAAAAATAATGGAGTGAATTCAACAATGACAACACTCCCCTCCTAGGGACATTGTTCATTCTCTAAAAAAATGCTCATTTGACCCTACAAAGCAATTTTAAATTTTATGTAGTGTTATGTTTCGATATACTTATTAAGAAAAATGGCAGAACCTATTCCCTTGACATATCAAAGTGCTGCAGAACCAGGTGTGGATTTCAGTGGCACCATTTGTAGACTCTTGGGCTCCAGAATTCTATCATCACATTTAAAGCAACATCTTGTGAGCATACCAGACTCTACCTTTCTTCCTTGAGTCTCATGTTACATAGAACCTCTCGTTCCCTAGAGAAAAAACAGCCTTCAGTGAGTCAGACATCAAATGGAGGCTCCTGGTGGCTAATCTCATGGTTCTTCAGTGGTTACTTGTCAACTCTGTAGTCAGTGAATAATTTAAAACAGACATCTTCATGAATTATTCAGTAAAACCAAACTTGTGATACAATGTGTGGGTACCACAATTCCTAAAGGGAATTTGCTGCCTTTGATTATTGTACATTTCCTTCCCCCAAATATCCAAATATTCAGTTACGAGATTATCTGCTGATCCAAATGACAGGTTTATTAATGTCTGCATTCAATTGTATTGACATTGTTGTTTTCAGTGTTCACATATCTTCCAGATACCTCACATGATGGGCAATTCATGAATTGAATTCCTGTTGAATTTACAACATTGTCCCAACTGGACCTGACATTTGAATTATTCTGATTACACATATGCATATTTAGGCAAAATTCTTGTTGCTTCACTTTCTTTGGAGACTTTTAGTTGACTAATCTTTCAGCATCAGTATTTTTAGTGAAAACCCTCTGAAACAAAAACTTTGATAACCAAAATACTTTTGGAAATAATGACCAGGCAGTAAAATATTTATGCTACTGATTGAATAGCATTCTGTAATATTGTAGACTAATGAATTCACATGTATCATATTAAAAAAAAAAAAAAAAACCTTAGGCAGCTATTTCTAGCAGTCCCTCCCAGGTTTGGGTATAAGCTCTTCAAACCAATTGGGCAGATTTTCCAGAAGGGTTTACTATCTGCTTTACTCTTTTCCCCTTGACTTCTGTTGGACCAAATCATGAAGTCCCTCCTTATTCTGTTTGCTATTGGCCAAAAAGTAAGTACTTTCCTGGAGAGGCATCCTCAAGTCGAGCTCATTCTCTCTCCTGTGTAAAAAAGATAAAACAAGCAAATAACAACAAAAAACTTTTGGTACCTAGGTCATTCCCAAGCATGCTATTTTTGCTTCCTAAAGGAGTATACCGAAGAGGAAGGAATAATAAACTGCATTAACAAACTGTCATAAATGACTGTAAACTGAGTATCTTCAGACAACAAAAATTTGTTCTTTCACACTTCTGGAGGCTGGAAGTCTGAGGTCACGGTATCAGCAAAGCCACACTCCCTCTGGAGGCTCCAGCGGAGCTTCCTTCCTTGCCTCTTCTAGCTTCTCGGGGGTTCAGGTGTTCCCAGCCTGTGGCTGCATCTACTCCAGTCTCTGCCTCTGTCTTCACATGGTATTGCCTCCTTCTCCTTGTGTCGTCTCCTCTTTTCTGTGTCTCTTATAAGGACATTCGTCATTGGATTTAGGGCCCACCTGGATAATCCAGGACGATGATCTCATCTGGGGACCCTAACTGAATTAAATCTGCAGAGACCCTTTATCAAAATAAGATCCCATTCACAGGTTCTGGGGGGTTGGAATGGGGTCACCATTCAACCCGCTCTATAAACTAAGGTTTTATCACTACTCATTTCACTTTGGATGTATATAAACTATTGTGTAACAACCACTTACTTCCATCCCATCAGTCACAGAACCTCTGAATTATCCTATCAGTCATAAAACCTTTGAAATACACTAAAACAAATTTATTTTATAGAATCAAGAAGTTGCCTTTCCTTTATAAGTTCAGTTCAATCTCAGTAATTTATCCTGGACATATTTTCACACACAATTTAAAAATGGCAAAGGTACTTTTACCAACAGGCACATTTTGTTTCAGGCAGATAAGTTGTTGGAATTGACAGCCACTTGCCCAAAAGCTTTGTTAAAACAAGTTGAGATTTGTATTTGCAATTCAGAGGTAGTCACCACTAGATGGCAGTCTTGACTCATTAGAGAGCCCAATCTCTTGCCTAATGGTTTCTCCAGGAAGTGATCGCACTGAGACCACAATTTCATAAGGCAATGGTATTTGCTTGCCTTTAAAAACAACACAGTTAAAATATTAAAATACATATGAATAAATTTATACTCTATAGAAAGAGAAATGAGACACTGAGTTAAAATTAAAATACAAAGAGAACAATTTCCAGGCATTTTGAGATGTGTTCAGATTTTTTTATTTTGGGCTAAAGTTGCAATTTTAAGTCCAGCTTGCCTTTCACATGTTCCCTGTTCTTTGGTGCAGTGATTCTCCACCGTGGTTGCACATTGGAATTCTCTGGAGAGCTTTAAAAGATACTGATGCCTGAGTGCCACTTGGGAGCTTCTGATTTGCCTGGGCACTGGGAGCAAAAGCTGAAAAGATACAGTGAGAGACAAAACAACAAGGTTCCTGGGAAGGCACAGGAAGCTGTAGGCTTGAGTAAACAAACGATAGCTTGATAGAGAAACGATGCAGTATGAGGAAGTAAGAGGGGAAGAAGGCTGAGAAGGTAGAAGCTGATACAGGGAGAATTGCTGTATCTCTCTACTGGCAGAGGTTCAATAAACAGCTGTTGTTGAGTGGGACCATTTCGAGATTTGGAATTCACATTTCTGTTACTGCCCCAAGTATCCACCTACTAAGTCCTCATGACTCCAGGCAGCCTGTGGGACTGTTTCTTGCAGTCACAAGAGCAGGGAACAGGGAACCTTCCACCGGATAGAATGTGGACTCCCTGAGCGTTTCCTTGTTTTCTCTCATCTCATACCTGTGGGGACTCAGGACTTGAGCACAGTGGATTCAGCCAGTTCTACTCCTACTGCTTAAAGCCGCTTGGTGACTGACTCAAGGTCAATTCAGACACCAAAAAATCCAGAAGAAGACGACATTGGAGCAGTGGTTCCCAACTTGACCCTGCCTGACCCCAAATTCTGTTTCTATTAGACATTTCTTGAAAGAACTTGTGCATTTCTTTTAAACATAAATGTTTCTAAGTATATGTCAAATAGAGTACCATGAGAGGAACTTTATTGGAAGAGGAACACAGAACACTCAGCTTTCCTTAGTGACCATCCCCGCCCCCTTTTTTTGAATTACAGTTGGCCCTTGAATAATACAGATTTGAACTGTGTGGGTCCACTTATACTCTTCCTTATGATTTTCTAATAATATTTTCTTCAGTTTACTTTATTGTAAGAATATAGTATACATACATATAACACACAAAGTATGTGTTAATTGACTGTTTATGTTATGGGTAAAGCTTCCTGGTAACAGTAGGTTATTAGTAGTTGAGTTTTTAGGGAGTCAAAAGTTATATGTAGGTTTTTGACTGCGTGGGGGTTGGTGCCTCTAACCTCCATGCTGTTCAAGGGTCAGCTCTATAAAATTTTTGTGACTACCGGTTGTAGACATAATGAAAAGGAAGATGAATGCTGTTAGCCGAGGAGGGACAGTACCCTACTCTCTCAGGAATGGAGGGTGGGATTTTATCTATTCATTGTCTAGATTATATGCAAACTTTTTTGGGGCAAAGAGTAGAATAAGTCTATATCAGTCATTCTCAACTTTGATTACATGATGAAATCCCTTTTTGGAAATACTGATGCCTGGGTTCTACCTACACAGATTTTGATTAAATGGGTGTGGGTGTAACCTGGAAATCCAGGTTTTAAAAAAGCCTCTGAGGTAATATTAATGTACAGCCAAGACTGAGAATCCTTGGTCTACACACTCTTCCTAATCCACACAGTTATAGCCATAATATTTTATGTCCAACTACCAGCTCACAGTTGGAGTGTTACCTAAATAGAGGCATTTTTTTTTACCTTATTTCCAAAATATCCTTTAGAAAAGACAAAATGCATTTAGAATGTACACATATATAGCATCACTTGGATTATTTACAAAGTAGTTTGTAGTTCATTTTCCCCTTCATTAATACTTCTTTGTAAAGTTAGAGGGAAGATAAAGAAATATTTATTGATTCACTGGGTGTTTATCAATCACCCAGTACATGCCCGGCTCTGTTTATCAGGGACTCATGTTGTGTTTTTTCACACCAGCCATGGAATAATCTTGTGCTCTGCCTTCTACAGATGGAAACTGCTGTATTCAGACAAGTTACACAATGTCCAAAACAAAGAATCAGCAAGACACCTGAACTTTGGTACCCCTGTGCAGTGTACAAGATTCCTGATCAATGTGAGTTCACTGATTTAAGTTCTCTCTGAATAATACAAAACATTTTAAACAACCATAACTGCCTCCCACCCCCAGGCTTTGATGTTCAATGGAACTCAGAGAGTGGTTTGAAAAAATGTTCTTAGTTTTTTGCAGGTGTTTGTCATCAAAATGGAATCACATTTCCAAGTTTTTGTTTTGAAAGCTGGCATTCAAAAATATTTCAGAGATGTTTTATGGCGTAGTTCATTGCTTCAAGTTACTGAAATGGATTTCATTTCTATAAATGTCTTATGTTATAAAGTAATTAGTTGCAAAGTGTTTGTAGAATGGCCAAGCTTGTTAAGTTGTTAAAAAAGGAAACACCAAGCTAAAAACTTGGTTAACTTAGGTAACTAAGTTAGTTAAAGTTAACTCACAAGGCATTGCATTAACAACGCTACGTCGGTGTTTATCGGTGTTGAACCTGTATGGCATTAGGCTGGTGTTTAACAACAATAATAAAAAATCTTTGTATGGGTACTCTTGTAGTCTTCCATGGGTTGGATATCATTGAAATCCTTGTCTAAGTGGTTAAGTTAGTGGTTTTAGTCTGGGCTGGTTCCAAACCCTCTTTTATATTTCGCTCTGGAGATGTTATCCACTAGCCCTAAGCAGAATCTTACCTATTTTGGTTCACATTTATTTAGGGTGAGTTTGCAGACTTGCTGGTCCAGAGGTTGAAACAAATATATGTGGATTTTCTGTTGCTTGACGACTGTCTCCAGTTATTCATGTAATCCATATGTTGACTCTTTTGTGCCAAACTTTAAGTAGGACTTGGCACCTCTTAGTGGCAAGAAAGAATTTACTCTAGAAAAATCTACGTACCCCTACCCCAGTGCATCAGTGAACAATGTAGATTTTCCTGATGCATTTATAGAGGAGAAGGATGATTTTACACCTCAGGGAAATGGCATAAAATTTCTTCAATGTCCCTTCTTTGTGTCCCTTCTTCTATGTTCCTCAGACCTCTGCCAAATGTCTTCTTTTCCCTTTCCTTGCTGGTGCTACTCTTCCCAGTTTTTCCTTGGGCATCCATACCTCTCCCTTTTGTGTGGAGAGCAATTTAGTATCAACATGTCACAGCCAACCTTGCATACTCAAATTCTGGTAAAGCAGGAGGGCAGTAAACATTTAAAAAAAAAAGGAGTTTCCTATCACTGGGGTTACCAGATTTAGCAAATAAAAATACTGTCAATGTTGCATGGGGCATACTTAAACAAAAACACTTACTCGATGTTTGTCTGAAATTCAAATTTAACTGGATGTTTTGTGTTTTCCTGGCAACCCTAACTCTCGTCTTTGGAAATCTTTCTGATCTCCTACCATCCAGTATTCTTCTGGAGTTAAAAGCTGATGATTATCATAAAAATTTGCCCTGAGCTAAGGTTTTGCTTTTTAACAGTTTCATGTCTAGTGCACGAGTCACAGTTTTGTATCTTTTTTTGCCCTTCCTCAAACTCTGGTGAAAATTATCAATGTCTAGCTTGACCTGGCTCTTTTGAGAAGTGAAAACATACCGCAAGTATTGTCCTGAACACAGACTGAGGCTCCTCTCTGCGAAGCTGCCCACACCAGTGGTCCTCATCTTCCCCCTCTGCTCGACGGCATCCTTCCGACTTCAGCATATGTCTGAACACCTCTAACGATAAGCTATTAATTGTAAAATTCAGTTAGAAAACCCTGGGTTTTTATCTATATACATTCAAGATCTGGATATTAGGTATCAATTTTGAATTCACTTTTTCAGTTTCGCATTGGATATTTGGTAGAATGTAGAAAAATTTTAAACATATGTTGTGGGGCTGCATCTACTCCTGGAATTGCCTGTGGAAATGGAAATTGTAATCATTAGACATGGCTACTTATTTTTCAGACTTGGGTTCAAACATTTGGCAGAGCAGGAAGAGAAAGCTTGAGTGTAAGTGTTTCATAAGCTTTTCTTGTGAAAGAGGGCTTTTGGGGCGGATCTCATTAACTGATACTCTGTGAAATTCTTATGAGGGATTAATATAAACATATTCAGAATTAATAAGTTAAATTATGTTACCAATTACTGTGTAAGCTGTTGATTAAGAGGCACAGAAATTACAGTGTAGGCATGCTCTGAATTTCTGGGATCCTACTGACTGGGTTTTAGAAGCAAAGAAACTTATATTGATCGATTAGCAAGTCAGTTTTGGCTTAAGGAGGTGGATATTTGGCCCATGTGTAAAATCCAACAACCAGCACATATTTAGAGTCTTACCATAATGAATTAATAAATTGTCTTTCACAGATCAGCACAAGGAATCCTTTTGTCTCTATGCTGATAGGCTGTGATTAATCACCAAAGAAAATCAAAATGTGCTTTCCTAGCCAAATGGCGGAACTGTAATATTGACTCTGGGGTAAAGGGCTGGTGGGCTGTTTCCCACGAGGTTGATAGGATGGCATTATTGTCTCAGTAGATGTAATGTTTGGTCTGGCCTTCTGTCTTGTAGGCTCTTAAACTGGATTTTGGCAGAACACTGAGAGCAGATCCATCTCTCATGAGCAGACTTGCTAAATAAGCTCATGAGGCCAAGGAATGAAATCAGAATATCTCTGTCTGCCTCTGCAGCTGTGTCCCCAGGCCTCTCCTCCATTGTACCTTCTGCTCCAGTAATAGGAGTTTTCTTTTTGTTCCTGAATGTTCCATCATGCTCTTTATTCCCTATCAATATACTTGTATGTTGTTCCTCTTCCGAGGATGTTGGTCTGTGTTTTCAACACCACTCATTGAACCGCCATCTTTCTCTCTCTCAAACACACACACACACACACACACACACACACACACACACACACACACAAGCTCAGGGAAACCTTTATGGATGCAGTACCTGCACTCTCCTCCTGGCCACACATTATGTTAGGTCTCCAGGCTCCATAACTTTGCTCATGCATGCCATTTTTCATTCTTATAGTTATTTATTCGGTGTTTCCGTCCCCTGCCATGTTGTAACCTCTGTGAGGCAGACACAATCTAACACTGCATGACTGCATTTTGGCCACGGAGTTAATTGTAATACCTTTGCTCCAGAGTCTTCTATTCTCTTTGACAGGTTTGGGAACTCAGAGCTCAGTTCCGTGAGATGAATATGCTAGCCGTCGTGAGCACCACTCTTGATGATCCAATTCAAGGAGCATTAACATTTAGTTCTTATTGTTCAGATGTGCTCACTCAATGATTTCTGCCCGTGTCCAAGCAGAGAAAGGAATTAGCACATGGCATCAGAACTTAGGTTCGTGATTATCTGCCTAAGCCACAGACTCTGGGGGGAGTGAATGCATCTAACGCTGGTGGCCCTTGTCTTGGGCTGGCTCAGGTCTGGGCAGCTTGACACATGCTAGCTGAAGTGATTTGGGCATTATGCCATAAATCAACTCATCATCTGATTAAATTATTAAGAAAAAATTCTTAGGGAAGGAGGGAGGGGCGCCTCGGTGGCTCAGTTGGTTGAGCATCTGACACTTGATTTCAGCTCAGGTCATGATCTCAGGGTCATGAGACTGAGCCCCATGTCGGGGGCTTAAGACTCTCTCTCTTCCTCTCCCTCTGCCCCTCCATCCCCCTCTCACACTCTTGCTCTCTCTCCCTCTCAAAAAAAGAAAAAAAAATAAATTCTTAGGGGACTTTTAAAGTGACTTCCCTTTAATGGCTTCATTTTTTAAAGTGACTTTTCTTTAATGCCTCTTCTTTTCAGGATGAGAAACCTTTCTTTTTTCTTTCTTTTTTTTGGAAACAAAGTTAATATCGGAAGGTTTTGTTTTGGGGCGCCTGGGTGGCTCAGTCGTTGGGCGTCTGCCTTCGGCTCAGGTCATGATCCCAGGGTCCTGGGATCAAGCCCCACATCAGGCTCCTTGCTCGGCGGGAAGCCTGCTTCTCCCTCTCCCGCTCCCCCTGCTTGTGTTTCCTCTCTCTATCAAATAAATAAATCTTTAAAAAAAAAAGAAGGTTTTGTTTTGGTGAGGATGGAATCAGAGAGTTAGCTGATTTGGTAGATTTTATTATGGCCTTACTGGGACCTGGAGAGAGAGCTGGACTGGGGCTCAAAAAAACCAGACTCATTTTGCCACTGATGGCCTGGTCTTGCATGGGTCAGTTTCCTCATTGACATGCTTTCTGTGGCTCATCCTCATGTGAAATTTTTTGTTTGGTGTAGTGGAAAGAGCATGTGATATAAAAGAGTCCAGGCCTTTTGAAATCCTAACTCCACTGTTAATGCATGCATGACCATAGACAAGTGACTTAAACATTCTGAGCCTCAGTTTCCACTTCCGTAAAATGGGATAGCATTGGCAGTCAGATAGTAGTTGTTGTGAGGCTTAAATGAGATGATTAATGTAAGTCTTTAGTGTAGTTCCTGGGCACATGAGAAGCACTCATTAAATTGTTACTCAGACTTATAAAATGGGATCAGTAATGCCTACTACTGGGGTTGTGAGGATCAGGTAAAAAAACATATGGAGGTACCAGGCTTTATGTCTGGCCACACACCTGTTCAATAAGGGAAAATTCTCTTCCTTTCTCTTTCCACTTCCAGTTCAGAGAATGATATAACTTCCTGAAAACCAGAACAGGCCTCCTTCTCCTGATAGTTCCAAGCACACAACACATTTTCTTCTTTTTAAAATTATTTCTTTTCCTTGAATCTGAACTGGTAAGTGATCATTATTGCACTGATGTTATAATGACCAGCTTGTAACCTATACCCTATGATTTTACCCCATTTCTTCATCCTTTCCACTCTTACATATTCCCTGTAGTGATCTTGGTCTTGAGTGATTCTGACATATTTTATTTGTGGGTCTCATCTATGTTATTTAGATCTGGGCAACCCCAAAGACAAAGTTGGCTGCTCTGATTTTTGCCTGTATCTTCTGTCATCTGATTATATAGGTGCTCCTCAATTTTTAAACATGCTACACTTTGAAAGTTCTTTTTGATTGCTTTGATAAAAGATGACACTGCCAGTTCATCTGGTTGTTAATTCAATTGTTTTAAGCAGAGCAAATTTGAATTTTGGGCCCTCTAATGAAATTCCAGATAAAATCCCTTCTTATATTTCATTAATAGGAAAATTAAGAGCTTTATAGAAAAAAAAAGCTTCCTTAATTTCATGGGCCTTTTTATAAAGGACTAGCACCAATATTATTTACATCTATATTTATGACAGCGAAGATGTTGCTTGCAAGTTTCTTTTACTTATTCCAGTATATATACTTTGATTGAATGTTCCTTCTTCTAATCAGTTTTGGTCAATATGTTCTGTTGTGGGGCACCTGGGTGGCTCAGGCCTTAAGCGTCTGCCTTCGGCTCAGGTCATGATCCCAGGGTCCTGGGATCGAGCCCCGCATCGGGCTCCCTGCTTGGTGGGAAGCCTGCTTCTCTCTCTCCCACTCCCCCTGCTTGTGTTCCTTCTCTGGCTGTGTCTCTCTGTCAAATAAATAAATAAAATCTTAAAAAAAAAAAAATATGTTCTGTTGCCAAAAGCCATTGCTAGTCTTATAGTTTATTTTCCAAGAGAGGCTTTGATTTTCCCTTTTTATAGAATTTACTTGAGTTTTTTTTTTTAAGATTTTATTTATTTATTTGAGAGAGAGCACAAGCAGGGGGAGGAGCAAAGGGAGAGGGAGAAGCAGACTCCCCACTGAGCATGGAAGCCCAATGTGGGACTCGATCCCAGGACCCTGGGATCATGACCTGAGCCGAAGGCAGACACTTAACCAACTGAGTCATCCAGGTGCTCCTTGAGTTTTTTATTTTCTAAAGGAAAATTGTAAGAACCATTCCTTCTCTTCTTTCATTTTTCTCCCTAAAAAGGTTTAGGGTCATGACACTGGCTCCCAGGAATTCCATTAGGATTGACTGTGGTCTCATATGGAGTCATTTCTTGGTTCTGTCACTGTCCTCCCTTTACTGAGGGCAGCTTCATCTTGCAAATAGAAACTTTGTCTTCTTGTAACAGAATCGTAGTTGATGGCTCTTGGAGCAGTTAATTCTCTTCTTTGCTTATGTAAGTCTGTATCCATGCTTGCTCATCTGTAAAGTTCAGTGCTTCTCAATTGCCTCATGACAATCTTTTTTTTTTTTTTTAGTTTGGATGTGGTTCATTTTATTTAGTTATATATTAAATGTTTTTAAATTCAAGTATAATTAACATACAGTTACATTAGTTTCAGGTGTATAATATAATGATTCAACAATTCTGTACATTACTCAGTATTCATCACAATGAGTGTTCTCTTAATCTCCTTCACTTATTTCACCCATCCCCTCACCCATTTCCCCTCTGGCAACCACCACTGTGTTCTCTATGTTTAAAAGTCTGATTTTTGTGTTTTTTTTTTTTTGTCTTTTTGCATCTTTGTTCATTTGTTTTGTTTCTTGAATTCCATATATGAGTGAAATCATGTAGTTTTGTTTTTCTCTGACTGACTTATTTCACTTAGCATTATACTATCTGGATCCATCCCTGTTGTTGCAAATGGCAAGATTTCATTCTTTTTCATGGCTGAATATTCCAGTGTGTATGTGTGTGTATCTTCTTTATGCATTGGTCTGTTGATGGACACTTGGGTGGCTTCCATAATTTGGCTATTGTAAATAATGCTGCAACAAACAAAGGGTTTCATATATCTTTTTGAATTAGTGTTTTCATATTCTTTGGGTAAATACCCAGTAGTGGAATTACTGGATCATATGGTAATTCTATTTTTAATTTTTTGAGGAACCTCCATAGTGTTTTTCACAGTGGCTGTCCCATTTTGCATTCCTACCAACAGTGTATGAGAGTTCCTTTTTCTCTACATCCTTGCCAATGCTTGTTATTTCTTGTGTTTTTCATTTTAGCCGTTCTGACAGCTGTGAGGTGATATCTCATTGTGGTTTTGATTTGCATTTCCCTGGTGATTAGTGATGTTGAGCATCTTTTCATGTGTCTGTTGGCCATCATATATCTTCTTTGGAAAAATATCTATTCAGATCCTCTGCCTGTTTCTTAATTGGATTATCTGGGGTTTTTTTTTTGGTGTTGAGTTGTATAAATTCTTTATATATTTTGAATATTAACCTCTTATTGGACATAGGATTTACAAATATCTTGTCCCATTCAGTAGGTTGCCTTTCTGTTTTGTTGATGGTTTCCTTGACTGTGCAAAAGCTTTTTAATTTTGTGTAGTCCTAATAATTTAATTTTGCTTTTGTTTCCCTTACCAGAGGACAATACCATATGATTTCACTCATATGTGAATTTAAGAAACAAAACAAATGAACAAAGAATAACAGAGACAAAAAATAAACTCTTAAATACAGAGAACAAATTGGTGGTTGCCAAAGGGGAGGTGGGTGGGGTGGTGGATGAAATAGATAAAGGGGATTAATAGTATACTTACCTTGATGAGTTCTGAGAAATGTATGGAATTGGTGAATTATATTGTACACCTGAAACTAATATAACACCATATGTTAATTGTACTTGAATAAAAAAATTAAATTTGATCATTCTAACAACTTGTGAAATTGAGATATAAAATATTATACCCATTTCACAGGTGAGAAGTCTGAAATGTTGGAGCCATGATTTGTCCAAGTGATGGATCAAGAAACAGAGCTCAGATCTCCTGGCTCTAATCTAGTGTCAATTCAGTCATTTATATAACAGACATTTAATGAGCATTTCATCACTGACCAAGGACTGGGAATGAAAGAGAGAGTAAAGTCCTTGATCAGGAGGAGTTTATCATGTAGAGGCAGAAAGGCATGAAAAGCACATAAGACTGCAAAGAAAGTGTGATGAAGAAGTATAAACAAATGTATTATATGCTAGAGGAATTTATAAAGGCTTCCTGGATGAAATAAGGCATGAATATGTATTGCCAAATGGAACTGTGAACAGGCATTTCAAACAGAGGGACTAAAACATGCAAAGGAGAAAGGGACGTGGTATACATATGGGAGATGGCCATGAATTTTGGGTCAGTAATTTAGGCTGGGCTCAGGAGGGTGGTTCTTTTGGTCTCCTTTGGGTTTCTTTCATGTCTAGGAAATGGCTGGCTGTTGGCTGGGACAATTGGGATGCTTTGACTTGTTCTACAAGCCTCTTATTACATCCAGCAGGCTAGCCTGGGCATGTACTCATGGTGATGACAGAGGTGTGAGAATATAAGCAGAAACATGCACTTTTTCTATCTTCTTGTTGTGTAATATTGCCAATATCTCATTGCCCCAGGAAGTTACATGGCTGAAGCAAGAGTCAGAGTGTGGATATACTCAAGGTTACGTGAAAAATGCAATGGATATAGGGAGAGGTGAAAAACTGGGGACACATTTGCAATCTATTGGGGGTAAATGCTAGAAGCAAAACTGCTGTGTTAAAGACCCTGCATAATTTTAAAGTTTGGTTGTCTTCCTGAAAAGTACCAATTTACATTATTATCAAGCTTGTCTGTATGAACGTGTCCATTATTCTATACTATTACCAGCACATGAAAAAAAAAGGGATTTTATGTATTGACCAACTATTAATTTTGCTTAATTTATAGGGAGGTTGGACTTTTGAAAAATGATAGTGGCTTTATTGAGATATAATTCACACACCATACAATTCACTCATTTAAAGTGTAAAATTCATTGGCTTTTAGTATACTCACAAAGTTGTGCAGCTATCAACACAATTTTAGAACATTTTTTATTCCCTAAGAAAAAAACCCCTAAAATTCATTAGCAATCACTCTCCATTTATCCCTATGGACATTTAAAAATTGTAAAAATTCATAAGTTTTCTTGCTATGAATTCTTTATAAATTAAGCATATTAAACCTTTTCTATCACATATATTACAATTATTACCTAAGTTTTTAGAACTTATTAATTTCTCCTTTTATGATATGTACGTTTTAATTTTTATTTAAGTATCCATATTTTCCTTTTGAATAGGTGTAATTTGATGTGGATTAGTGAAAATACAAGGTAATGCATTTATGGATAACTTTTCTGAACTTTATGTATACATTGAATGAACTGGATTTGTTGCTTTTAACTAGGAGGGGAACGATTGTTCCATGAAGATATAAATCTGTATTAGGGTTCTCCAGAGAACCAGAGCCAATAGTATATATGTCTGTGTGTGTGTATGTATTATATATTTATATTTATATATGTAAAAGAAGGTATTGGCTCACGCAGTTGGAGAGGCTGAGAAGTCCATGATCTGCCGTCTCGAGCTGGAGACCCAGGGAAGCTGGTGGTGCAGTTCAAAGCCCTGAGAAGCAGAGAGCCAGTGGTTTAGATTCCAGTCTGGGCCTGAAGGTCTGAGAACCAGGATTACCGAGGGAAGAAAAAGATCTATATCCTAGCTCAAGAAGTAAGAAAAAGAGATAATTCAACCTTCCTCTGCCCTTTTCTTTTTTTTTTGTTCAGGTCTTCAACAGGTTGGATGATACCCACCCATATCTGCTTCACTCACTTCCCCAATTCAAACATAATCTTTTCTGGAAATGTCCTCAGAGATACATAATACTGAAATAATGATTATTTTTATTTATTTATTTTTTTTAAAAAGATTTCATTTATTTATTTATTTGACACAGAGAGAGAGAGAGAGTGAGAGAGAATAAGCAGGGGGAGTAGCAGAGGGAGAGAGAGAAGCAGGCTGTCTGCTGAGCAGGGAGCCTGATGTGGGGCTCGATCCCAGGACCCTGAGAACACGACCTGAGCCAAAGGCAGGTGCTTAACTGACTGAGCCACCCAGGTGCCCCTGAAATAATGTTTAATGAGTTTTTTAGGTATCCCTTGATCTAACAAAGTTGACACATAAAATTAATCATCACAAGGTCCATTTCTTTGGCCTAAATGCCTATTAATGTTGAGCATCAAACACAAGTATTTTGGACACAAGACATTTTGGAAATATTTTTAACATTTTCCCAAATGTTACATATAAATTACGTATAATGTACATACTTTGATAGGTGCAGTTCTGTTCTTTATGTGTCAAATGAAATTCTTGAAATAAAAACAACCACAGGAGAAAGTCACTCTCAACTGAGAACACATCGCAACGATTAGGACCATTCAATTTTGAAAAATCAGAAGGGAGAATGAATGGCTAAGAGGTGATAAAGCAGGCTGTTTGAGCAGCCTTTGCATTTTGAATGAAGTAGTTTTTGTATTAAGACTCTTGGGTGGTCTTAATGGAACTGTACAGTAAAAGATCAACTTTGCAGGTTGTCCATACCCTTTACATTCCAAAGAAAGATAGACCTTTGCCTTGCTCCTGGAAGGCAACCTCTAAGCCCTTGGAATACCCTGCTTGATAAGAGTGTCTTTGATCACGTGGTGTCAATATCAGCATGACCTCTGGAGGGACTGGAGACTGAAGGTCAGTCCTATGGGCAGTTAGCCTGGACACCAAAGCTCAGGTGACCTTCCCTGGTTCGCTACACTCTCTGCATGTTGTCACACATTGTTATGGGGGAGAATTAGGATGTCCACATGAATCCACTGCGAGAGGAGAAGAACTGGGAGCTTATACTTGGTTTCTACTGGAGTTTGCTCTATGCACCTTTTTCCATTGCTGGTTTTAATCTGAATCCTCTTGATATATAATAAACTATAACTGAGCATAACAGTTTTTCTGAGTTCTGTGAGTCCTTTCATTAAATCATTGAGGACCTTGGAACACTGGAACATGCTTGGAAAACTCTAGCATGGCTTCATGGGTGGTCACACGTCCCGTTGAAATGACGAAGATGATGTTAGAGATTGGTGAATAGGTTGCAATCTCTAAAGTTAAAAGTATATAAATGTATAAGCTGCATTCTAATCTTCAGGGAGTTCCCAGAATTGATAGGGAATCTACCTGTGGGTAGAGGAGTCATGCAATGGGAGGCTGCATTAAATTAGGTGTTGTAAGGTGCTTCTTTAATAATTTGCTGACCTGTTCCTGGGTGAACATATCTTTACTTTTACTGAAAAGTAAAATAGTAAAAACCACCTTTAGTAGAAGTTATTTAGGATCCACAGAGAAAGGACCACGCTTTTGGGAAACTCTGAATAGCTATAAGCATGATGAGAAAGCTCCTGCTGTCTCAGTGAAAAGCCTTGACTGCAGCTAGGTGTAACCTGCCTGGAGGCCCTAGTGATGGAAGAGTGATGTCGCTGCTCAGAGATGTTACAGTCATAGCTCAGGAACAATATCAGAGGTGGGTCAAGAGCCAGAGAAGCAGACAGGTAAAGAGGACCAGCAGGGGATGAAGATGTAAAAAAAACAGCCACAGAAGAACTGTAATTGTGACCTAGAGGAATTCCTGAGTCTCCCAGGACTCTTCCAGGGGGTTGGGACTGGAGGGATTTGAACAACTTCTTTGCTGCCTAGACATTGAGCATGACCACTTTAGTGAGTAGAACCTTAGTTCACTAAATATTATTGTGATCTCTTTGAAGCTCAAGGTTCAAAGGAAGTTTGAAGTGTGTCTAGTTCAGTCTCCCACAGTTACCCAAGCAGAACCCAGTGAAGTCTGAGTTGCCACATCAGTACTTGGTCCAGAGCTATGGTGCTTATGAGGAGAATCTAGTCCCTATGGGAGACAGGGGGCTCTTCCTGCTATGGGAGTTTTAAGTTAGAGGGCTTTTGTTTGTTTCTAGGGGCACACATGCTTTGTTGGCGGAGGGTGTTACATGTTGCATGTCTAATAGAAAGTAATGTACCAACTAAAGAAGAAATTCTCAGCCAAAGGCAGCATTAACTTCAGGAATAGATGCATTTTTTTAAATTATAAAGAAAATATTTATAATAAGCTTCTCTTGCATACTCAAAGGAGGCCAGGAGCTAAGTCTCAGATGGGTGTTTGGAGTAAAATTCCTCCACCTTATAAAAAAATAGACGCCTTGGAATTGTCTGTTGATGCTTGAGGTATTGGGAAATGGAAGAAGAGGGATGATGGGGGAAAGTCTAAGAAGAAGTGTTTGAGAAACATGGCAGGAGCCTGTGACCCAAGGAGACACAGGACCCATGAGAAATACTTGTGCAGTGGCTAAGAATTGTCAGGAATAGGGTGTCTGATCATTCAATTTGAAGTTCTTATTTTACTTCCTGGTATGTTGTGTCCCTTACTAAAGTATAATTTTCAAAAAGCTAAAATCCTTATCCCATTAACAAAAGTTTTATTTCATTCACAGCTTAAATTCACCTGTTTAAAGGATAATTTGAAGAATACACACACACACACACACACACACACACACACACTTAGGTAATTGGGAATGCTGAAATAGATGCAAAATTGAGTAATATCCTATGGGCAATAAAGTGTAATGTTTGAGAACATCATTTTTATAGGGTGGAAGTCAATTGTATTTCTCCTGGATAAAATTCATTGATGTCATTCTCAGTTTCTAGAGCTTAGTCCTACAGGGTTGTAAGATTGTTAGTCAGTGGAAGACAGTCAAGGTGCACGCCCCCTTGAGGTTCTGGTAGACAGTGTCAGCACTTCAGGGAAAGGGCACCCAGGAATTACTTTTGCAATTACTGCATCCTTTTCTGAGTCTTTGATAATTGGTCCTGACGGCCTCCAGAAACCTTCAGCTGTCCATAAAACTCTGTTATAGCAGCCACATTTTAATGGTGCTTTGTGAAAACGGAAGTGGAATGAGTGTGGACAAATGTCGGGAAAAGCAGGACCAAAGAAAACAGCACATGAAGAATGCCAGATTATAAACGGATGCCAGGACCCAAGCGGAGTGTGGGTTTAGAGCAGAAATCCTCAGGCATCTCAAGGAACAATCTGGCCTTTGTGGCATTTGGGATGGGGGATTTAAACAATTTTATGTGGATAGTAAAGTAAAGGATGATCTCAGAAGGCTGACAGGCTTTTGGACATTTGGGTTGATAGATTCTTTGAATAGTAGAATTTGTGAGAGAGGAAAGACTTTAAGTGAATTCTGATGTTTTTCTCCCCATTAATGCCTATTTTTAGGATTTCAAGAAAGATAACACATGATAATTAAAAACGTTTTTATAGATAATATGTATCAGTAAAAGTAAATCAATAAAATCAATAGAAATCAATAGGAATGTTAAAAAATTGATAATGTATTTATTGAGAAGTCTCATTCACACTCTGGTTCCTGTATATCCTATTATGGTAACTTTTTATTACATTTTTACATATCCTCCTATTGTTTTTATGGAGACATGTAGATTATTTTTCTCTCTGTTTAACAATAAGTTAGCATCCTTTACGCTGTTTTGCATCTTACCTTTATTTAACATATCTTGAAAATGGTGATACCTACAGGTCTTCCTCATTCTTTTTGACTGTTGCACAGTATATCATTGTGCAAATGTACTATAACTTATTTTATTTTAAAACTGGACACGGATTGTTTTCAGCCTTTTTACATTAAGTATGATGCTACAGTAAGTAACCTTGAACCACAACATTTCCCATGAGTGCAGGTGTAATTGTAGGATAAATTTCCAGAAGTGGGATTGCTGGGACGGAGGCTGGGTGTACTATAGTTGGTTGCATTTTGATAATTACCCTCTTATAGGGGTTGTGCAAATTTTTCTTTCTTCAGTAATAATGAGAAGAGGGCATGATTCCCCTGAGCCTTGCTGTGCTGGATAGTTTCTCCTGATCCATACTTCAGCGTTCTCCATACTGATCTAGGACCTGGGAGGCTGATTTCAGTGTTCAGCATTAAGAGACTACCTTGTGCTATGGCTTCTTGAGAGGAAGACAAGGAGGCTGGAGAGAGAGGAGAGAGAGAGATCATGGCGCTTGTTTTCGTTCCCTTTCATAACAGTTTTCAGTGGGTTGACTGACTACCTTTACCAAAGACCTCAGCTCTGTCTCCTACTTTTGTTGTCTCTCTTGGTTCTGGTAATTGCTAACTGCCTTGCTCCTTCAGGCCTAAGGGTGGTAGTAACTTTCAGCTTTTGTTAATTTCTGTGCCTATTGGGTTCCCTTAACCTGCAACTTTGTAAGTTTTCTTTCTGTAAATAGTCAACCCATTTAAGTGTGCCCTCTCTTTCTTTAAATGACCTTGACTGGAACATCTGCCAACAGAGTATGTGGCTAAAATTTAATTGACAAGCTGATATGTGAGACTGTATTTCAGTGAAGTTTAACTTGTTTTTATTGTACTTTGAGAAGCTGAACATCTTTTCATATGTTTAGGTGCCACTTGTAATTTTTTAATTCTATGAACTGCTCATTTCCTTTGTCCATTTTATTTACTTATGTATTCATTTATGCCTGTAAATTCACTTATGTATTATTCTGGAACATTTTTCTTTTACTTCCTCATATATATTCCTTTTTGATTCATTTGGAGTTTTTTTCTGGTTATGATGTGAGGTCTGAATTTGACTTCATATTTTCAATTCCCCTGGAAAAGTGGTAACACATGGATGAAAAAGACCATCTTTCAAAGAGTTCTTAGACTTGACCCCAAAGCATGATGTATAAAAGGAAAAGTTGATAAATTGGATTTCATCAAAATTAAACATTTTTGCTTTGTGAAAACCCTTGTGAAAAGGATGCAAAGATAAACTATAGACTGGGAGAAAATATTTGGGAACCACATTCCAACAAAAGCTTATATCTAGAATATATAAAAAATTCTCAAAACTCAAGTAAATTCAGGAAAAAAAAAATCCAAGTGGAAAATGGCAAAAGACATGAGCAGATATTTTAGTGAAGAAGACATGCAGATAGCAAGTAGGCACATGAAAAGGTATTCAACATTATCCATCAGGAAATGAAAATTATTATTATTTTTATTATTATTATTATTTTTAGAGAGAGAGGTGGGGGAGGAGGGACAGAAGGAGAATCTTAAGCAGGCTCCATGCTGAGGAGCTTGATGTGGGGCTCAATCTCACAACCCTGAGATCATGACCTGAGCCGAAATCAAGAGTCGGAGGTTCAACCGACTGAGCCACCCAGGCGCCCAAAGAAATGCAAATTAAAACCATGATGAGATACCATTACATAGTGATCAGAATGGATAAAACATAGTGAAACAGCAAATGCTGGAAAGGATACAGAGAAACTGAACTACTCATATGTTGCGGGTGGGAATGTAAAATTATACAGCCACATTGGAGAAGCTTGGCAGTTTCTTACAAAAGAAAACTGCAATTACCATATGACCTAGCAATTATACTTCTGGACATTATTGCAGGGAGATGAAACCTTATATTCATATGAACACCTATACACAGTGTTCATAACAGCTTTATTTGTAATAATCTAAAACTAGAATCATCTTTCTGCCCTTTAAAAGGTGAATGGTTCAACAAACTGTGGTACATACATATCCCGGAATACTACTCAGCAATAAAAAGGAACAGACTATTGATACACATAAGAACTTGGACAAATCTCCAAGAGATTATGCTGAATGAAAAAAAAAAAGCCAGTCCTAAAAAACATTACATACTGTATGACTCATATAATATTTTGAAGTGACAAAATTTTAGAAATGGGGAACAGCCTAGTGGTTGCTGAGGGCTGGGGCTATGAGTTAGGGCTGGAGGCGAAGGAGGTGAGTGTGGTTACGTAAAGACAACATGAGAGATCCTTGTGATATCATAACTGTTCAGTGTATCAACTGTGGTAGCAGACAAACTTACATAGGTGATAAAATCATACAGAACTACACACACACACCCACATGAGTACAAGTAAAACTGGGGAAATCTGAATAAGATAGATTGTGTCAATGTCAATGATGTTTTACTATAATTTTGCAGAATATTGTCATTGAGAGAAAGCTGGCAAAGCATACAAAGGATCTCTCTGTATTATTTTTTATAACTACATGTGACTTTATAATTATCTCAATAAAAATTTCAATTAAAAAAAGCTTATCTTTATTCTCATAGATTTGAGATTCTGACTTTTCCATGTACTAAATTTCCTGTGTATTTATTTATGCCTATTCCTAGATATTCTATTTTATTCTAATTGGTCTGTCTAGACAACATGAAGATTTTGAACTTGCTGATTTATAAATAGAAATTTTGAAGTTTCACGTACTACATCACCACCTATGGTAAATTATTTCCAAAAATGGCTCCAACAGTCTGTCTTACATGCCCCTTTTCTACTCCTCCCGTCAAGAGATGGAGTGTGTTTCCTCTTCTCTCTGCTTTGGGGCCAGCCTTATGGCTAGCATTGGCCAATAGAAAGGCAGAAATCATGATGTGTGATTTCTGGTTCAAGGACTTAGGAGGCTTTGCAGACTGCATTTTTGCTGTCTTAGAAACAAGTCACATGTGGGGCACCTGGGTGGCTCAGTTGGGTCAGTGTCTGCCTTTGGCTCAGGTCATGATCTCAGAGTCCTGGGATCGAGTCCTGTGTCAGCATCCCTGCTTGGTGGGAAGTCTGCTTTTCTCTCCCTCTGCTCCTCCCCTTGCTTGTTTGTGCTCTCTCTTGCTCTCTCTCTCAAATAAATAAGTAAAATCTTAAAAATAAATATGTAAAATCTTAAAAAAAAAGAAACAAGTCACATGTAAAGAGGCTCAAGATAGACTAAATTATGAGAGACCAGATGGAGAGAAGGTGGTTCCCGCCTTCCATCTTTGCCTAAGCCTAGGCATGGGGGTGAGACCATCTTGGACTTTACAGCCCAGCTCAGTCACCAACTGAATTCAGCCTCATGTGGGTACAAGTAAGGTAAGCAGAAGAACTGCCCAGCCAATATATGGAATCATGGGAAATAAATCATTATTATTTTAAGCCAATGAGATTTTGGGGTGGTTGGTTATGCAACAATAGGTAATTTTTATATGTAAATATAACATGCATAATTAATAGGTGAAGATGAAAAGACTTTTCAATTAAATTAATTTTTATTGAATACCTACTATGTGACCAGCCATAATACAGGCAATTTAAGGGACACATTAGATAAGATCATATATGTAAAAAGTGTTTTTTTTTTTTTTTAGGTAGTAAAGGACTTTTTACATTTAAGATCATTTGCATTACTTGCCATAAAAGGACCAGTTAAGGGAAAATGGGGTTGGAAGAGGAATGGAGAGGGATAAAAAGGGAAAAGACAGAGATGGGGAAATGGGAGAAAGTCAGAGAAGAGGGAAAATGGTACATAATTATTATGAAAAGTGGTGAGGTGCAAGGAAAGGAGAGACAAGGGAAAGAATGGATAAGAGAAAGCATTGAGGACGGGGGCGGGGGGGGGGGGGGCAGCTGCAGACAAAAGATGGGAAGGTATTGAGACAAGCTTGGCAGAAGAGAAAACCATGCTTATCACATCTTGCATTTGTCTTGTGGATTTCAGGAAAAGTTTGTTCTGCCTCTTGAAAATCTCATACCCAAGAAAATTATGTGAAACCTAGAAATTTAGGATAATTCTTTTGTACTGCTGAGAACATTTTTAAACTTCAAAATTTATTTTTCTTTAAATAAAGATTCTAATGGGAGCTTTGAGGTCTTGTCCTCAAGTAAAGATGTTATTTAGGATTGGGAAATTTACTTTGGAATTTTAATGGTATCTCATATATACAAAAATCCTCATTAACTTTGCTGAATAAATACTAGCTAGGCTTTTGAAAGTCTCTTTGAAATCAAGCACTGTTTGGCAACCTTATCTTTCATCTTTGGGAGGTCAAGGCTGGTTTCTACTCTGATAGCAAAGGTCCTTCATTTGTGACCAGTCACCTTCCCCTGCCAAATGTGCTTTTTAATTCTGTTGTGACCATTGTTTGCCTACCCTAAGCCATCCCATCTCCCTTTCCCTGAGGGTAGAGGCTTGATTTTGTCCTGACTTCACCTTCTCATAAGTGCTGGGTAGGTGACAACCTCTACGGACCCAGGGAGTGAACTATGATTTGTCTAAGGCAGTCATGGTGGACTCATTCCTTTTGCAGATATTGATTTAAGGACGGGCATGTGACTAATTCTAGCCAATATGACCTGAGGAGAAGTCACCTGGGGCGCTTCTGGAAATTCCTTGCTAAAAACAATTGAGACACAGGAAGAATCTCCCCTTCTCTTCACTAGATATTGTTGTGTCTAGACCTGTCAGCTGATGCCCCTGCAGCCATATTTTGCCTGTAAAGGGAGTCATATGACATGCTGAGGAAGAAAAAACTGAGATCAGGAAGACCCCATGGTCTTGATCCAAATTTAGATCAACTTGAAGATAAGTGGAAGAGATATTCTTGTTGAAGTTAAACAAATATTGTGAGGATGTACATCTTATCATTGCTACATGTCTCTCTGTAATACATAATTTAGGAACAAAGGAAATAATACTTATGTCTTAAAAAATAGGCTTGAAAGAGGAAAATATTTCTACTCTTAGTGACCTTGATAATGTCCATATGAGATCATCATATCACTACAGAGAATGAATAAATAATTTACAAAATTTCAAGGGGAGTCTGAAGGTTTATGTGTATGAACATTTCTTAATATTGGCAACAATTTTTGGGAGGTAAACTTGATCTACAGATATCTTGATAGAATGCTCCAAGAGGGACCTGAGACCACCCGAACTTCAAAACTGGGTAGGTCATATGTAGTTAGAGATAACCTTATCAACCTCTTTTATTTACAAGATAAGAAAAGTGGGTCTGTGAAGTTAAGTGATTTACCCACACTTACATAACTTGCCGAAACGCGGCCAGCACTAGGACCCAGGTCTCTGGGGTTCTAACTAGTCATAAATTTAGGAATGCAAGTGATGAGGAACACTTGGGAATCTACTCTTCAATTGTGCTTGATTTCCTTCTCTATGAAAATAATTTCACAGCATCTGAAAGATTTGTACCATTCTTGGTATTTGTAAGCAGAATCCGAGCCACAAATTGCAGCCTGGGAGTCGCTTTCCTGCTATGGGACATCAGGTTTCAGGTCATAGGAAAACAAAATCAAACCAGATTGGCAGGGCTTTGGCTTTCGGGGAGACGGTGGAGAGACTAGTGGAGAGACTGGTGGAGAGAGATCAGAACAGCGTCAGAGCTGGGGTTTTCCCAGAGATGGTCCCTCTCTCTGGATTTGTCTTTGCAATTACTGTTGCCATGCGTAGTTGGTAACTTTGTTCTGTGTTACTTATGCGATTTCAGTGGCACATTGTATATATTTAAAATGCAGTTATTAGGATAGTTCCTGTCTCCTACAAACCAAACTCCCTTGCTCACCCAGGGCACTTTCTGGGTAAATATTGTCTGTTAAAACAATCTTTTAGATTTTTTTGACATTAAAAGAGAGACTTTATTATTTTATTTCTTCATAGGGGGTCAGCTCTATGTCCTTACTGAGCTCCGTATTTCTAGTTGCTGAAGATGCCTACTACATAGGAGGTATTCAAACATCATCTGTTGATAATAAATGAGGCAGTTACTAAGTGAGGGAAGAAGTGGGGTAGTTTGAAACAAACATTTATAAGAGAGCCCCCTACCTTAATTAATTATTAGCTAGCTTGCCTGCAAGCACCTAAAATCAGGCCAAATATCCAGCGCATTATTCACCCACTTGGACTGTGGTATCTGTTGTGGTCCCAATCCAAGACAACATATGTATCAGAAATGTTTTGCTTATCTCCTGGCCCTTAGTGGAACTCAAAATTAAGTCCAGAAGAGGGAAGGAACTGAAACTCTTTGTCTTAACTGATTGAGGTTTGGGTCTCATAATTATTCAAGTGAGCACACTGCTTCAAACAAACAAAGAGAACAAGCTGAAAAACAATGTCTATCTGATCAAACCTGTACAGTTTTATGTAATTTAATCAATCACTACTGGATGTTTACTAATTCCAGGCTCCCTGTCAGTTTCCTGGGATGCAAAATAAATAAGATGTTCTCTGTTCTGCTGAAGGGATTTTAACCCAGGAAGACAGATGCAGAGGAGTAAATAAAACATAAAGCAAAATGATCATTCAAATGCTTAATGAAGATAGAAGCAATGTAGTTGGGAGCAAAGAGGAACCTTTGGTTTTATGCTGATGGGGATTTAGGGGCATTTTCATGAGGGAAGTGGTATCTGATTTAGGCCTTGAATGATAAGGAGAATTTTGGAGGCATGGAAGGGGATAAAAAGGCACCCCAGGCTCAAAGAATTATATGAGCAAAATTTGCCAAAACATTATAATTTAAAAAGATATTAAGTGAGGTAATAATTATAACTTATTCCAGATTTTTTCTTTTGCCATGAAGCAATTAAGAACATCCTAAGGTATAAATAACCTCTACCCAGAATTGGATAAAATCTGGAATGCTTTTAGAAAAACTGACATAATGATTAATAATTCTTATGGCATTAAGACGGCCTAATGAGCTGTCAAACCAGAGACCAGTCAGGCAGCATTTTAAACAAGTCAAATTTGCCCTAGAAGAATATTTTAAAGGCCAATTAAAATATTTTCTTCAGTCCATAGTATGCTTTCAAAGTTTACGTGTAAGTACTGTAATGTAAACAAAGATGTTGCTCACTAAAGTTGCCTTATCGTCTATCATTTCTGGACTTTTAGGACTTGCTTAATATAGGCATGGTTGGGACATATGTTTTGTTATTGAAGTCTCTTGAATTTATCTTCTGACTAATTCGGCTTTGATTTCAGAACCACAGAACAACGCATTTTCTCCACATTGTCTCTCCCATTCCTGCAAACCTTGGAGAACATGCCATTTGAGTGTGATGGAAATTATTTCACTTTCTCTTGATGTATGGTTAGTGGAGAGTATTTAAGACTGGGATCAGGTTACAGGTTTTTTCTTTCTTTCTTTTTTTTTTTTTTCTTAATTAACATTTTGTTCCCCCTAAGAAGGTTTCTCATTGCAACAGCATGTTCCAAGGCAACCACTCTCCCCACCCCCAAAACATTTTCCTGGGACAAGATTCCAGGAAGTACCAGTCCTGACAGTGAAGGGTGTGGAAATGACAGACAGACTGCTGGGTCACTGTTCCTGAAATATAGTGCCTTCGGAGCATTTTGTTCCGAGCGAGGTGCTGTCCCCTCAGAAGAGTCTTCGAAAGTCAGTGTGTTTGTCCTTATTCACACTCTTCCCTGCTTCCTAAAAGGACTTGGGGCGCCTCCCAGTAAAAGATGAACATGAGATTAGTAAAATGGACATAAAGAATAAAAATCCACAACAAAGAATGGGGTGGGGAGTGGGAAGTATGCCAACTAGACCAAACCCCTAGTTCTGATGTCTGGATGTCAGCACCGTTGACATCCTAAGCTGGGTAGTTCTTTGCTGTGGGGGCTGTCCTGAGCACTGAGGGGTGTATAGCAGCATTCCTGGCCTCTACCCACAAGGTGCCAATAGCAGCTCCCAGTTTTGACAACCTAAAGTGTCTCCAGACATTGCCAATGTCTCCGGGGCGGGGGGGCTGGGGGGGTCACCTGCAACTGAGAACACCTGCCCTAGACTTATAAGAAAATATCTGACTTTATACTTCCAGTTCATCTCTCCCTGAACTGTAAGTCCAGCATACGTTCCAGTGGGTTCCAATACATTCCAGCACTTGGCTGTCATGCCTCCTCTTCACTGAGCACAGTCACGAGCTGCGACCTGGACCCTAGAGCAATGATGCTCAATCCATCAAGAAATTAGTGGAGAAGGAACCTGGCCCCACCAGCTTTGGTACCTGTGAGATGTACCAATGTACATTGGTTGTGCTCTGGGTAAAACTGAAGAGAGGCTGCATCTTTCCTCACCCACCTAGGAATGGTCCATCTAGGAGAAGGGTCCTTCTTGCATGAATCCCACAGACTGGGATTCAAATCTTGGTTTGCCACTTAATAATTGTCACTATATCTCAAAATCCTTATCTACAAAATGGGAACAACAGCATTATTTGTGAGGATGAATTGGTATTATGTTTCTAAAGCACTTATTACAGCGTCTGCCACGTAGTAAGTGCTCTATAAATTCCAGTGAGTAGAGTGAGGGTCTTTTTTTTTTTTTTTTTTAAACTTCTTTCTCCATCTGGGGTAAGAGAAGAGGAGTAGCACTGGTATTGAGCTGAGGTGGAAGAAGAGGCAGACATGTAGCATAAGAGTTCTCAGCAGGTATCCCAAGAAGAGGGCTTGGAAGGATCTCAGTATCTTGTAGATATTTGGCTCATCATTGGAAAGCCTCCCTTCCCTTCACCTGGAGACCGGTGGAACTGAATAGATGAGGAAATCTCCAGAAGTGGAAGGAAATAGGAGCTGAAGGAGAATGGGAGCCGTGCGATGTAGAGAAGAGGGGAAGTGCTACAGCTGTGAGCCTGGTAATCCAGGGATGAGTCAGCAGGTGGGGGAAAGTTTGTGGAAAATGCACAAGAGTGAGGAGCTGCCGGAAACTCAAGCTTTTTGTGAAATCTTCTGCGAGCTGGACAAGCCTTCCAACAACAGATGCCTTGCTGCAGGGATGGCAAATAATAATCACTCATTTACAGTGCACTCTAAAGATAAATTCAGCACTCAGACAGTAGTGACTTTTGCCGCACAAGTATTGTCCCATGGTGCCCTGAGTGCTGGCTGAGGACTTGGATGCGTCCAGATTTAATTATCATGCAACCCATTAGCCCAAAGGCAGAGGATGTTTAGTAAAAATGTCACCCTTGTATACAATTCATTCTGTGAAAACCATTGCTCAGAAAGTAATCCTATTTATAAATGATTCAGAATAGGAAACCTTTACAGTTATGAAGCTCTGAATTTTTGTCGTTGGAACTAGACGGCTAAAAAGCTGGGCAGAATAATTTTAGTATGTGTAAGCTTTTTCCACAAAGGACAAGAAAGCCTTTACTTCATGGCTTTTGTGGAGAAAATGTTCAGTTCACTGCTCTCCTGTTTGAATCATTATGACCAAGTGGGAGAGAATGAAGATCTGTTCCAGTGGGAAATATTTAAATTAGGAGGGATTAAAAAATATCTACAATTATTTTGTATCATCTCCAAGGGAACCCATGCCTCCTACGAAGGCTTTAATAATATCCTAGGAAATTTCCATCTGGAATAGAAAAGACAATGGAATCCAAATATGGGTGTCTCAGTGCACACATATGGTGCTGTTAGGAGCCAAACCTCTGGCTTTGTTCTGCTTTGCGAAAGTTCTAGTAGATCTTGACCTTCAATTTTGGGGAGACAACCATGGGACCTTCAATATGTTACTGAGCTGAAATGTAGGTCCAAATGTTATGTCAACTCACAATCCAGAATAAAACTTTTGCAACTTTCTAATTTTTCCTAAATACTTACACATTACCCAGGGAGCAATGCCAGAAGCTGCAGGTCAGAGATTGGGTCTTGTTTTGGAACCTGGGGGTCCCAGGTGGGCCTAAGATAATTGACTTCTAGAGGCATCTCATATCTGCTAGTGAGCCAGTTGGGATGCTTGCGAGTGTATAGGATGTACCTGGATCCTAGAGCAATGATGCCCAATCCATCAAGAAATTAGTGGAGAAGGAACCTGGCCCCACCAGCTTTGGTACCTGTGAGATGTACCAATGTACATTGGTTGTGCTCTGGGTAAAACTGAAGAGAGGCTGCATCTTTCCTCACCCACCTAGGAATGGTCCATCTAGGAGAAGGGTCCTTCTTGCATGAAAATTGGGAAAGGAGAGAGCAGGCCCAAGTACCTATCAAAGCTAGGAGGTGGGGTGTTTGATGGTTGGGTCCTGAAATGGAGAAGCAGTGGTATTTCCATACAGGCAACCCTCAGGAATCCTCCACCCTTTCGGCTGACACATGGAATAAGGTGGATTTGAACAGAGTAGACCCTGTCCATGTGGCGGGATGCTGCCCACTGCTGGCCCATGCATACCTTTCTCAGTTTTCTGTGGCGGGGAACTAGGGGCACTCATCCTTTGAGCAGACTCAGAGAGTTGGTTTAGGTAGAGAGTGTGGTTGGAGGCCTTTTGCTTTCTCTAAACTCCAAAGCTCCCCATCTTCCCATGGAAGCTTGGTACATGGGTAATAGAGTACAGCCCAGGTTAAGAGAAGTGCATGCTGTTTCAGCAGAGGATACCATATGGGAAATAGCGTCTAGGAGGAGATCACCTCTAGGCGTGAAAGGTCTGGGTCTCTTGGAGATACAAAGACAGATTCTCTTCTCTCCCTTTCCCATGCTTTCCTGACACCCTGATTGCTTACTCTTCATAAAGAAAGCATTTGGAACAAAACAACGATGACCACATTGGAGCCTGAGGTGAATAGAAGGGACTGGGAGGGTGCAGAGAGGAGCTAAAGGGACAGAGGGACTCTGGGAGGGGAGACCTATCCCTACGTAAGACAGGTGGCCACAAGGGGACGTCTCATGAACCAATGTCAAAGCAACCACGTATGTCAAGGAGTTCAGAAGAATAAATCCAAGAAAGGAAAGAAGACAACTTGAGCCCCCTGACCTACCACCCATTTGCATATGCCCCAGTCATTCATGTGTTGGAAGATATGACCTGCATATATAACAAAGCACTGTTTTATATGTTCTTCTAGGTTCTATGTGTGGTTACCACAAAAAAGAGTAAAGTCATTTCATAATGATTTTGGAATTCCTTTCTTTCATTATGAAAAGCATTATACCAATTAGCACTATTCTGTTGCTTTTGTCAAATCCTTGATAATTACCCTTAACCACACAATTACCCTCAACCAGACAGGTTTTATGGGGAGGCTGAAGTTCTGAATTCTCCTGAGTTCTCGTCACTGCATGAGAATCTCACCAATTGTTCAGGAGCATGATTCTTCTTTTCTTTTCCTTTTTTTAATCGCATGCCTTTTTTTTTTTTTTTCTTTCAAATCATGGGTCTTTAGCTAGTCATTATTCACATTTCTTGATTTCTCCAATTTTTCCTGAAGCTCAAGTGTGAGGAAAATGGAGCCCAGAGAACTAAATATTTCCTTCTGCTTGGAGGTTGATTCTGATCCACAGCAGGCACAGTGGGACTTCTCCAGTTCTCTCTCAGATCTGGCCATTGTCAGGGTTCCTTTTATCACTCATTTGAGGAATTGTGTGTTGGTGGAAATCCTTTTGGCTAGTTTGGTAGTCCCCATACTCACCATCACAAGTTTTTGAAAGGCAGTGACAAAATTAATAGCTTTCAAATAACATGGTTTATTGGTTAGAACTTATTCAAGATAAAGGGCACAGTTCTTAGGACTAGGAGCTAATAGTAAGTCAATACAAGATGATAGTTAGCACATTAGTTGCCTATTGCTGTGCAGTAATAACGCCACAAACTTAATAGCTTAAAACAATATATATTCTCATTATTTTGTAGTTTCTGTAGGTCAGGAGTCTGGCATGGCTTAGCCAGGTCCTCTGGTCCTCTGCTTACAAGTCTGTGATAAAAATGTTAGCTGGGGCTGCAGAATGTGAGGCTTGATTGGGGAAGGATTCAGTTCCAGGTACATGTGGTTGTACTAGAACTCAGTTCGTTGTGACATACTGGATTGAGGGCTTCAGTTTCTTGCTGGCCATTGGCTGAGACTCCCTTAAGTTCCTTGCCACACAGACCTCTCCAACATAGGCACTTGGTTTTTCAAAAGAAACATGGAAAAGAATTTCCTTGCAAGATAGACATTACAATCTGATGTAATGTAATTACATGTATGCCAGCATCTTTATCATGTTATATTGGTTAGAAGCAAGTCAGAGTTCCCACCCAGACTCAAGAGGAGGAGATCACACTAGGCATCGAATACCAGGAGGACAGTATGATTATCAAGTAGATCATGGAGACCAAGCTAGAGTCTGTTTGCCAGTTAGCAACACCTACAGACGAATAATACTCATGGCCAGAATTAGAAGTAAATGTAGTGATCCTCGCATACTCACGCTTTGCTAAAGCAGATGGGGGAAAAAGGTGGAAAGGTCATATCACCCGATCCCCAGCCAGTCAGGAATAGCCAACCAGGAATCCTGTGACTGTCTCCCTCTTTTGCCTGACAGTTACAATCTTAAGTTGCACAAGAGGTGGTATCTTCTGGGATCTGCATTTCCTTCTAGGATGGGCAGTACTGACTAGAGAATCATCTGACTTCTCCATTCTCTCCTGGCCAGCAGATGCAGAGTCCAGTTGGTGGCTTGTCAAAGGGAGACGCTTCTTATCTTTTAAAGGACTAGTGTGCTATATGTGCATGTCCTGATAGAAGACAGGTATATTAGAGGTAGATAGGTTTCTTTGAAGTTTCTCTCTCTGTCCTGTACATTCCTTATTTATTACAAGGGGCTCTCCTGTTGTCATCTGTTTTCTTTTGCTGCCTGGTGGGCCTCTGCAGAAGTATTTCCTGCTCAAGTTCTCTCTCGCTCTTAGCAGTTTTGGCCTCACTTTAAAATTTTTGTATTTAAAGCTAACTCACTCTAAACTCTTTTCTACACATGTAAAAAAGTAAACATGTGTACAGTTTGCAATACAGTTTATCCTTGCAAATACAGTTGCAAATACAGTTTGTCCTTCTGACGCAAATCCCAGGCTTGCCTCTTGGACTACATGCTGGGTGTTTCTGCTTGGCTATCTTGGGTTGAATTTCTCCAGTGGCAGATTCTAAGACAAGGATTTGAGCATAACTAGTTTATTTGGGGGGTAATTCCAGGAAAGAGCAAAGGGAGTGGGGAGGGGAGATAGCAAAGGAAAGGAAGCTATTAAAAAGCACCGTGTCCAGCAGGTTACTGCTGCTTGTGGCAGGGTTTTGGTTCTGTTGGGTGATACGGTAGAACTCACTTCCAGAGTTGTTGCCCTCACTCCCACCCGCAGGGTGAAGGAGCTGGGATTTTTCAGTCACTGGTTGAGGACTGCCTCTGGGGCGCATTAAGTCGTTGGCGTTTTTGGCCTGCTGCCTGTGGTCCAAATGGGCTATAATGTCCAGAGATTACCTCAGGGAGAGAGTGGCTGGTGCTTGAAGTTAAAAGCCATGGGTTGGGGAGCTCCTACTACAACTGCTTAACTGTCTCTCAGTTTGGCACCTGAAAAAAATGTGGTCATACCCACTACCTCATTTCTTTTTATGTTAACATAATTATGCTCCTCTTACTACCTCTGTCTGTCGGACATCACCACTCCACAGCCACTTAGACTTGAATTTACTGCATAATCCCCATCTTTCCAGTGAGGAAGCTGAGGCTTAGAATGTTCACGTGATTTGCCCAGTGTCACATGGCTGCTTAGTGACCCACCTTTCCACTGCTGTCCATATCAGGGTGTCCCAGGGATGGAAAGGGACCGACGCTGTTTTGCTTGCACAAAGTCACCTACCTGATCTAAGGCAATAGGGTTCACATTCCAGGAGATTTCTCTCTGGGCTTTTTGTTTCTGAACTTCCTGTTTCCCCCAAGTTGAAATTGGTGTACTAGCTCACTGTAGTTATGCAGATGGTTTAATAATTCTCCTGCTATCCATTCTAATTAGTTCTAGAACCTTAGACGAAGTACATACACTCTCTACAGCTTATTTTTTTCATTCAGTGAATTTTGGGGGATCCCTTGAACCCTAACAGTGTGAGACAGGTGACAGAGGATTTGCTTTTTCTTTTTTTTTTTTTTGTAAGGATTTGCGCTTTGGGCTAAGTATGAAGGAAAAACTCTACCTTATTTATGTTTAATATATAGCATGGTTTGGATAGCCTTGTATGTCAAGCAGAAAATATTGTAGACCTTCTCAAAATATTCACAGGCATGTTCTTTGTCTTCTTGTGTGAAGACTTAAAAGTGTCACAGGAATAGCTACTGATGTGACTAACTAGGGCCAAGAGCGGTAAAGGCTGTGAAACATAGTGTACTGGAGATAGCATCTCCAGGAGGAACACACAGCAGCATTCCTCTCTTCTTGCGTGAGTTCCTGCAGGTCGTCAGCAATCTGAGGGCAACATCTTTTCTTAGGGCAAGCTAAGATACTCACTGTTTCCCCAGAGTGAGTATCAGATTATCCGGAGTGTAAGGAATACACAATGGCAGAGATTTTATTTCAAATGAGCAGAGACTGGAAACACATTTGGAAGTCTATCATGATGTTTCTTTTCCTACCTCAATCTAGTGATCTCATTGGGTTGAATTCTCTGTGGTTTGGCTCTGAAGTCTTTTCATTCCCATCTTCATCTTTCCAATTTGCTGCCCCATTTTATGGTCTACGTCTCTCCTTCCAAGTCCTTGGTCCTCTTCATCATCTTGGTTGCTCATCTTTTATTCAACATGTTGTAAGCCCCCTCTGGTCCTTTCCTCCACTTAGTTTTATAAAACCGATTAGTGCATGTGGCAACAAGGGGGATGGAATGCAGAGAGACTGACAAACCTCTCCAAGCCACGCTACGTGGTTTTCCTCTAAGGCTCTCTATGCTCTTCCTAAATATCTGATAATAAATGGAAGAACATCTTTGTAGAGCAGATAGGTAAACTGAGGTGCCAATGATGTAATGGACTCAGTTGGGGTTTTATGACATTGGTAACCAAAAGAACAAACTTCAAGTCATTTGATTTTTATTGTCATCTTTGATCCTCCAAGGTGACTCTTCCCTCTAGAGCAGAGGTCAGCAGATTACAACCCATGGGCCAGTTTCTGTGCACCACTCATTTTTGCTATTAAAGTTATCAGCATACAGATACACCCATTGGTTTACATATTATCTATGCCGGCTTTCCTGTTAAAGCAGCCATGCTCAGTAGTTGCAACAGAGATCTTCTGAGCTGCAAAGTCTAAAATACTTACTCTTTGGTCCTTTATAGAAAAGGTTTGCTGACTCCAAAAGGTGATGAAAGCTTTGAATTTTATGAATATTTCTCATAATTGACTCAAGAAATATGGTCCAAAGACTAACTGAAGCTTCAGAGGCCTTCAAGAAATTCATCTATCTGCAACTGTTTTCCATTATTGGATCAGTCAGGGTTCTCCAGAGAAACAGAAGCCATAGATGTAGCATCTTCTCCTTCTTAGTCCAGACAGGAGCAGTAAGATACCGTGGACCATTGCTGCACTGGGAGATCTTCTAGACCCTGTGATGATTTGTGCTCCAAGGAACCAAGTCCAGAAGAGAGGCTGTCATTGTGATCCCAGAAGTGATGACCCATCAATCCTCATCTAGTCTGAGTGAAGGATGCTGATCCCAGGCAGGGCCAGCTCCATAATTCATGAGGCCTCATGTAGATGAACATGCTGGCTGTTGTTGAAAACAAAAAAACAAAAAAACAAAACAAAAAAAACCTGTGAAGAATTTCAAGATGGCAAAAACAGAGTTAAAGCAAGTGCAGGGCCATGACAGAGGGCCCAGTGCAAATGTCCAGGCTGCATGCCCAGGAGGCCAGCCTTGGGCCTCGGACTTTGGAGCTCAAAGAGACATCAGAGGCCACCTATTCATAGATTATGACAGTTGCACGTTGAAAACTGGCCACGCCACACTTCTCTGCTGATGACCCAGAGTGGGAGTACAGCCCACTTTGGCAGCTCTGGGGAGGGGCCCCACCAGGAGTGCATGCTTCTCAGTCTTGGCCTGAGTTGCTGGATTGCACACTTTCTGGATCTGAAGAGCACATCTGGATCCACAGCCGGGTGGCTCCAGCCTCCTCATCAGCTCTCCCCAGTACCTGGCTGTTATTTTTAGGTGACTGATGGTGGAGAGTTTTGACTTGTAATTTTCATGCCTGAGGCTTGAGTTTCACAGGAAATGTTTCAGAGAATTTAATACGATGCAACACATACACATTAACAAGGGCAGATTGGTTGTGTTCTTGTTGCCTGACCATTAGGAATTTCTATTCTTAGTCTTTTCTCTTTTCACTGCTCCTTCCTGACTCCCTTCCTCCCCCTCCACTGTTCCTCATTGTGCCAGTTCCTGAGCCCTTCACTGCCACACGGATTTCCTTTCCCTCCCCTGCTGCCAACCCCGCTGGTTCTCTACCATGAATGAATACGTGTGGTTGCCAACTTCCTCTTAATCTTTTCCAGACTCCTTTCTCCTTTTATTCTTTGCTCTGATCAGATTCTCCTCTTGCTTTCCAGACCTTGACTCTATGGACTTTCTCCCTCTGTCCCCCTGAACTGATTACACAGTGCAGCTCATACTTAACCATCGCTCCTGCCTTCCCTGCCTGGGTGGTTTTCCCGACCTTCTGTTCAGGCTTCCATCGTCATTAGATTTGCTCAAGGGCCAGGAAATAAGGGACCGGCCAGTCTGAAAGCCTTAGCTCCTTCATTTTTGTCTGAGTTGTAATCACCCTCCCATCCTTTGAGGACCTTGTTTAGTTTGTATGCCCAACCCTTCCATACTGCTGAGAGGAGAATCATCTGCTCTACTCCCCCTGCCTCAGATTAAAAAGATAAACTGAGCTGATGGTATATGCATGATCTGCCTGCAGTGGGAGGTCTAGTGAGGAAGATTAGAAGTTAAACCATGTAGTGGTGTAGCCAAAATGTGGTACTACTAGTTGAGGTCAACTTGGTCATGGTATTAGGTGGCCTCAGGGTGGGCAGGTGCACAGCTCATAGAGAATGCATAGTTGAACAATCCATCTGTTGCCCAGAACAACAAGGTATATCTATAGTCATTGATAATGCATCAAATGCCTGAATTTGTTTTGTGTCCTCTTGAGTTATGGAGAACACTCATGAAAACTGTGCCAGTGATCAGAAGTCACTTGACTGCAGGTGCTACAATTCAGCTCTCAGAAATGTGGGAATTGGGCTTACACATTTAGTTTGATATTTGGTTCAATATACCTTTTGTCCTAGACTATACCCTTTATTTTCTTTCTATCCTTTTTTCTCTCTCTCATCCAATTTATTAATAGATGGACCAATTCTTTCTTCATAAAGAAAGAACATACTCTTATTTCATGCTTATTAGCTATCTTCCAGCCACGATTTTCATCACCTCCTAGGTGTATAGACAGTGGGTACTGAGTAACTGCTTATTGAATGACTATGTAATAGCCACCTGACTGGCCCTATCTGGTAGTGTCAGAACTTGGCAATCCATCATAAGTACTAGATAATTCTTCTTTGTCAATTTCCAGGTAATATTAAAGGTAGTTCCTGAGCAAGTCTTTGAAATCTCTGACCACCCAAGATATTACACCTCTTGGATATACTCCCCCAAACTCTATGGAAACATGGTTGAAACCATGAGTTGCAGCTTTTTTGTAAATTATTATGGATGAGAGATACCTAAATTAAAATTCAGGACCAAGAGGATTTGGCTTGCTGTTAAGGAAAGAAGGATGAGGCAAAGTACTGAGAGTGAAATGTGCCATACACAGGCATTGGTGCATATATGGATATGATGGCCAAAGAAGGACAGCTTTTTAACATGTCATGAAATAGGACTAAGCCTTGCTTACCTCTGGTATAAATCATCACTCTTTGGCCATTTTGCAGAAATGGTATTTCCCCTCTTGTTTAGAGTCTGCTTCATTGTAGCACATTTTGACTGCAAAGACTGTGGGAGATCTTATCCTGATGCCATTAGCCTTCTTATTTTGGAAAGCCCTTTCACCTGTGATAATGAAGAAACTGGAAGATCTCAGAGTAATTTTTCTATTGCCCTGCATTTCTTTCTTTTTTTTTTTTTTTAAAGATTTTATTTATTTATTCATTAGAGACAGAGAGAGAGAAGCAGAGGGAGAAGCAGGCTCCCAAGGAGCAGGGAGCCCGATGCGGGACTCGATCCCAGGACCCTGAGATCATGACCTGAGCCGAAGGCAGACGCTTAACCATCTGAGCCACCCAGGCGCCCTATTGCCCTGCATTTCTATCTCTGCATACTCTTGCTGCTCCTTCTGATTATAGCATTTCCCCATCTCTGTCTGGCTAACTCTTCCTACCCAAAGGCCCAGATCAAAATGGCACCATCCCCAAGAAGCCTTTGCCAATTCTTGCCAGCCAGATTAATCTCTTCCTTGTCTCTTCTTTAGCTATTGGCTTATGCCTCTTCTAAAGCATGGATTGTGGTTTGCCTGGCCCAAGAGCAGCTCATTCCCAGAAGAGTTCTCAACTTTTCCTGCATTGTGGGCAGATTCAAAGTAATGACAATTACTTATTTGACCTTATATTCCCTGTGGGGCCCAACAAAATGCCTTGTGTATAATAGGTTCTCAATAACTATTTGTTGAATTAAATTAGATTACATTTTATAAATGTTTATAAATGAGAGAACATTGCCTTACATGGTTTACAAAAAAATAAAAAATCCGCTGGGATAAAAATAGACTAACAAGAACTTAAGTTGAAGGGTTACATCTTACACAATGAGGTTGTGTCTTTTTGAATTTTTGGAAAGCCTCTCAGAATTTATGCTTCTGCTCTAGCATTTTGCTCAAATGCTAAAAGGCATCAGAATGAATTTTGATAAAATGGAATATTTTTAGACATTCTAATCAGCCCAGCTCTGCCAAATTCTTGGCCTTTGGTATGTGCTGCTGAGTAATGTCAGATGCTCACACATACACACGTTGACATTTACAAGGCATGAAGTGGGCTCAGCCAAGTTCAGAAATGAAGCCCTCCTTTTGATTGGTTCCCCAGAACTTCCTCAGATGCATTTATTGTTTGCTACTGGAGGAACTGACAGGCTGCTGTACCAAATGAATTTCCATTTCTTGTTTCTTCACTTTAGGAAATAACATCTGCATACAAGGGTCAGGTATTATGTGAAGTTGTGGATTCATGAGGTGACATTTTCGACTGTGTGAAGAGGACCTCGGGCCACTCTGGTGTTGGCATTAACAGAAGTTGCCTGTAGGGCTGGGCTGTTTTATAACTCCCTGGTGTGGGATTTGCAAAAATGAAAATGAACAGGGCTCCACTCCAAACATGTACTCGATGATTTTAGAAAATTCCAGATAAGAATCCAAGAGGCCTGCTCTCTTCTTTCTGAAAAATACTATCTTTTATCTAAAGAAAAAAAAAAAAAAAAGCAAAGCACTATTTTACTTTTGTGCTCCATAAAAACATCAGAATGTATTTCATAACTTCTGGAATTCCACTGCCTTTTTAGACAGAGGAGCATCCCAAAATGGAGAGACCAGGCCAGTGTGTGTGTGTGTGTGTGTGTGTGTGTGTGTGTGTGTGTGCGCGCGCGCGCGCATGTGCGTGTGCGTGCGCGTGCGTGTGCGTGTGCACGTGTGCATGTGTGTGTGCACGCACGCGCGCTCATGTCTGAATCCCTATCTAGACAAAAATAGAGGTTAGGTAGGTTATAGGAAAGAATTTTATAAGTCTAAGCAAAAATGATTTCTGTTTCTAAAATAGTGCTGTTTATGAAAGCACTATGTAGTTAACTCTGAGCACTGTGAGCAGCTACCGCTGGAGATGAAGTACTGCTGAGAATTCACATCGCCTCTTCTAAAGGCTGCAAGAGGATTTATGAGCTCCATGATGCTGTTTTCCTAGTAAGGCGTAGGATACCACCGGTTGCATCCTTTCTCCAGGGATGCTGAGAATGTTAACCCTTCTGCTACCATCAGGACCCCGTGGGATGGGGAGTTCCCTGGGAGGTGCCTGAGTTTCTTTTCTGGCCATACGGAGGAAAGCATGCTTTTATGATTGAGGCCAATAAGGATTCTGGAAACATTGGAGCCATGTCCCAGCACCTTTTACCTCTTAACTCTGAAGACTCACTACTGTTAAGCTCCGAAGTCATTCTGTGGAAATGGCGATGCCCATTCAGAGGCAAACCACAGGTGGAGAAGGATGGGCTGACTTTGCAATGGGGACGTCTGGTAATACCTGCCCAAACTTCCTGGCCTCCCGCGTGGCTCACTGCACCACGGCAATGGAATGGCAACGGAATGGCAACGGAATGGCCCCGGCTGCAAACGGCTTGATAACACCACCAACAACCACCAGGCAGTTTATAGTACTTTCTACCGTTCAAGTTCATCTCACATTCACTGTCTTTAAAATAACTCTTGGAAGCATGCAGAGCTGGTGCTATTTCTTCCCTCTTTCTTTTACCCGTCAGAGGAGGACATGGGACCTGCGTAAGGACATACAGTTGGGACAAGACCAAGTTGAGAATGGAACCCTGTTCCCCTGAGGTTCATCCAGGCTCTGCCCATGGTGATCCTGGGCATTCAGTGTCACAGCCAGGGAGGTTCTGTCTCTAGATGGAAATAGAGACAAGTGGGATCGTGTACGTGAGGGTCTCATTGAAACACTTACCTTTATTATGACAGAAGAAGAAAACATTTCTCAATATTGAAAGAATCATAATATCCAGGACATGTCTCTGGAAGAAGCTTCAAGATTATCATAGGGCATCTATGTGTCTGAGTTCTGACTGGAACTCAGACTCACACCCTTAAGTTAAAAACATATTGTAGGGACTTTGTGATAGCAGGGACCAGGCACAGCCTGGAGAGGTGTTATTCACCAAAATGGCAGCTGTTTATTTGGTCTTTTTTAACAATCATGAGGGCCGGTCGATTCACTCTCTGGTTGTTAAGATGACCCAGAAAACCGGACTGATGATGCTACTTCCAGGTATTTCACTTTTGTATTTGGTTCAGCTCTGTAAGAACAGATTTATTTTATTTTATTTATTTATTTATTTTTTGCTTTGGGGCCAACTAGCCTATTTCCTGGCAAAAAGCAACTGAGAAAATGTAGGTTAGAAATTGGTTTCAGGACTTAAATGCATCAACTTAATTTTAGAGCTTTGAAAAAAATAGTGTGGGAACCGACCAGTCATTTTACAATCAAGATAGGTGACTAATCTGTTTTTAGACCTAAAGAATTTTATGTTCTGTTCTATTTGTTATTTTCCTATATCCTTTCTGTGAACTGAAGGTTTTTTTTTTTAAACAAAACTTTTGCTCATATTGGTTCTAAACAACATAGATGTTAAAAATTGGCTTTAATTTGTTTTCTGTCTAAATCTTCATTGGTAATATCTCTTTGTCCTTAACCAACTGCTGGTTTTATGTGAATGATTACCTGAAGAAAAGGAAAAGAAAAATAGTTTAAATCTACTCCTAGAATAATCCATGGTGGAGTTTTTAACTAGCATATATTTTATATTTACCATGCTTTTTTCAATCATTCGAAGCTCAACAAAGTCACTTTGAACAATAGGTATGTTTACAAGCATCGTCCAAAATGATAGCTGGTTCTTTTCAATATCATTTACGAGTTCAAAAATCTGATAGGAAGCGGGACAGCCCTTAGAAGTATCAGGTAACAAATGCCTCAGGGTATCCCTGAGTAGTGAAACAATGTATTTAACATTCTTTGAAATCTCCAAATATGGTGAGTTTGGAAGAGCTGGCTGAAAAGTTGTATAACTAGTATCTAAGGCCCAGCTATATTTCACTTGCCAAAACTTGTTTCTTTCATTTTTTTCTGTAAAAGAGACTGAACCAGGTTCTAGTCCTGGGTCTGATACCAATGAGCTGCATGAATCTGGAAAGACACTTAACTTTGTTTTCTAATCTGAGAATGGGTTTGGCCCAGTAGACATCAGTGATTATTTCCAGTTACTAAATTTGTTTATTAAATGGTCATGTACTATCCTGTGATGTTCTACCCAACAGTGCTACACAGAGTGAGAACTCTACAGCTAAGGATTAAAAATCTTAAGTCAACAAAAAAAAGTGTTAAGGGAATCTAATTTCATACTTACAGAAGATTTTTCTTGTTTCTCAAAGCTCATTCTAAGATTTCCATGTGCTTTTCTTATTCTTAATTTAACGTAGATATGTGTCTATGTTCTTTCATATGTTAATACATTTCTTCACTGGGTTTTGAACACTGTAAGTTCGTATGCTGCATATTTCAGAAATATTTCCTTGCGCATTCATCCCTTCTGTCTTTAAGGTGATCACTGATTGTCCGCTTCTTGGCAAAGTAATGGTCCATTTAGTCAGGTTAGTTAAAATAGTAATGATAAAATGACTGACTTAATAACTGATCATTTTTATTTCTCAACTAGTTGTTTTGGTGTGTGTAAGCATACAGTTTGCTGTCTTCTTAGAGATTATGCTAATTTTTGAAACAGAATGTCATTACAGAGCCACAAGACACCTCTGAGGTTCTTGTAAAAGACGCACAATCTCTGGTTATACTCATTCTAATTTCTTGGCAGACTGATCAGTTGAATTGGTTGAGAGCCATATCCAATGTCAGCCATCCCCTGGAATACTCATCTTGCTTCTGAAATTACCAGCCTTTCTGTGCTATGAGCAAAGACCGTGTTTTAATCGCAAGATTGCCTCTTAGAGGGTCATACTCTGACGATCAGGTTCAAGGTTACCAAGTGCTTAACAGTATTGGTATTCACACCTTTTGACTGGAATCAAACGTAAGGAAAAATATTTTTAGAGCAGTTTTAGATTCATAGCAAAATTGATAGGGAGGACAGAGAGTTCCCATATATCTCCTGACCCCACACATGCACAGCCTACTTTGTTATCAGTATCCCCCCACTAGAGTGGTTATGTTTGTTATGCTTGATTAACCTACATTGACACATTTTAATCAAAGTCCATAGTTTACCTTAGGATTCACTCTTGGTATTATATATTCTGTAGGTTTGAACAAATGTAGGCTGACACGTATCCATTTCTAGAGTATTATACAGAGTATTTTCACTGCCCTGGAAATCTTTAAGACATGAGAAGACATGGAAGACATTTAAATGCATTTAAAGACCTCTAAGTTTTGGCAATTCTGAATGAAGCTGCTCTAAACATTTATGTGCAAGTTTTTGAGTGGACGTACATCTTCAGCTCCTTTGGGTCTGTACCAAGGAACATGATTGCTGGATCATATGGGGAGAGTACATTTAGTTTTATGAGAAACTGCCAAACTCTCTTCCAAAGTGGTTGTACCATTTTGCATTCCCACCAGCAAGGAATGAGAGTTCCTGCTCCTTCATATCTTCATCAGTATTTGGAGTTGTCAGTGTTTCAGATTTTGGCCATTCTAAGCTCTTAAGCTTTTTATTTTTTTATTATTTGTATTTTTATTTTTTTATTTTTTTAAAGATTTTATTTATTTATTTGACAGACAGAGACAGCGAGAGAGGGAACACAAGCAGGGGAGTGGGAGAGGGAGAAGCAGGCTTCCCGCCGAGCAGGGAGCCCGATGCGGGGCTCGATCCCAGGACCCTGGGACCATGACCTGAGCCGAAGGCAGACGCTTAACGACTGAGCCACCCAGGCGCCCCGCTCTTAAGCTTTTTAAAAGGTGACATGGCTGTTCGAAATTTTGTGTGGAGTTTCTGGTTATGTGTCCTTTGTGCCAAGAAATAGGTTTGCACTCTCAAGTATCTTAAAATGGACTCTGGAGGCTTGGACCTTGGATTTTCTGACTTTAAGGAAGTTATTTCAACTTCCTGTGTGTCAGTTTCCTCCTCTGGGAAAACTGGGACAATAATAGTATATACCTTATAAGGTCTCACGAGAATGTGTGCATGGAACAGTGCTCAGCACATACCAAACACTTTGTAAGTATGCACTATTATGATTATAAAGATATTGATCATTATTCTTGCTATTGAGAAGCAAACTATGTTCTTGTTTCTGATGGAGGTATAGATTCGTAGGGTTTTAGGGTTCCAAGGACCCTTAAAGGGTGGATAGCCCAATCTCTTGGCCAGTGCCTAAATCCCCCAAAATAGCAATGTTAGGGAGTAGAAGCAACCTGTAGAGCTTAATACAGCCCACTATAGGTGGGCTAATTAACCTTGCATCACGAATCTGAAGTACTAGGTCTCCAGTATCTTGAAGTAGATCACAACGTGTATGGTGTTTATTGTACAAGATTTATCAAAAATCAAATAAATAAATAAATAAAATCTTTAAAAAAAATCTAGATCAGTTTGCTAAAATGTAGATGATTTAGTGGTTTTGGTAACATGAATAATTCAACTGCCCTTCAGATATTTGGAGAAAGCAAATCAGAAAATGGAAATTCTATAAAAGTTTTAAGGAACGGGGCAGGAATATTCCCACACCACCCTCACAGTCTCTTTCTGACAGTGGAAAGAGGGACTAAGTTTTAAATTCAGCTTAGCTCCATATAATTGATAATTCTGCCTGTTTTCCCAGAAGACAGAATATTTCTTTCCATTTCTCTATTTCCAATTCACATATGCTGTGTCCAGAACCCTTTTGATTCCCTGGGATTTTCTTTAAGAAACCCAGATATTCCAGCAATAATTCCCAAACCTCACAGAATCATCTAAAAATAACCCAAAGAAAAGAATTGAGTCCAGGTGGTCCAATATTTGATGGAAACTGGTGCAAAGAACAATGGCATTGTCAAATAAAAAAGAACTTACTTCAGTCTACAACATTCATTAAAAGTGTGTATAAATCCACAAGCAGATACTTCTGTTGTCTAGAGGAATTTTACCCCCAAGTTTTCAGAATTATGGAACATGAAAGTCAATTTTATACCAGTAATGTGGTAGGAGTATTATGACTCCAGAATGTAACTTCATCTTCATTTCTGGACATTAACTTTGAAGATTGAATCCCACTGTGGGTTGGTTGGTCGGTGATGCATTCATTCATTCATTCATTCATTCACTTTGTCACACAGGATCATCCAAAGTAAGCTAATGTGTATTCCATCATTACCCATAGGTTTGGAAGGTTTTAAAGCCATTCTTTGCAAACTGCAATATATCCCACATAGAGAAGTTATCCAGACAATATCTGCTCCAGCATTTTTATAGATGAGTACACTGGGGCTCAGTGAGGTTTAATAGCTTGACTATAGTCACACAATCAGACAGACAGAATGAGGGGCGCCTGGGTGGCTCAGTCAGTTAAGCATCTGCCTTCCCCTCAGGTCGTGATCCCAGAATCCTGGGATCGAGTCCTGCATCGAGTTCCCTGCTCAGCGGGGAGTCTGCTTCTCCCTCTCTCTCTGCCCGCCCCCCCTCCAGCTCGTGTGCTCTCTCCCTCTCTCTAATAATAAATAAATAAATTCTTAAAAAAGAAAAGACAGAATGAGCTTCCCGATTTGGGTCTTGAAGTACAACTCCAGATTTGTTCCCTTCACCCTAAACTTTCTCCTCCCCAGACCATAGCAACCCCCCATATCTGAGCATTATTTTCAATTTGTCTTTCTCCACTCTCCTTCCACACTGAAAGCATGTGACCTGTAGACTCCACGGTCACAACATACATACACAGTATACGGATCCTCCAGATCTGTCCACCCCCCATCACTGCCAGCGAGAGGCATCTGTACAACTTGATGCATTCTTGCAAGTGATTTCCACCTGGGATCTCTGCTTCCATTTTCTGCTTCTTCAAACCCTTCCTCCATAGAGCAGTCACAGTGATCTTTTTAAAGGCTGAAGGCTTCCGAAGGCGTCTCTTTCCACCTGTGATGAAATCCCCCTATGTGACCCTGGCTTATGCAGCCCTCCGCAGGGCAGCCATGCCCTGCTCTCAGGCCTCTGCCTTTCACCCTCTCCCTCCTCTTCCTCACTCCCACTACAGGCCTTATTTGTGCTCTTTAAGCTTCCCTCTCTTGAGGTTTCTACACCAGCTCTTCTTATTTCTGGAATTTTCTCTATCCCCATAGAACTTCATATGGGTAGATTAAAAAAAAATTTTTTTTAGAGTGGCTCTTGTTCAGGATCTATCACCTCCTTTCAGACCACCCAGCATAAAACAGCCTCTTGGTCACTTTCTCTCACACGACCTTACTTTGATTCTCCATATATCTTATGTATCTTATAAACTACGTGTATCACACATAGATTTCTTGTTAAAATACAAAGAGCTATTTTTCTGTTGCTCTCCTTCCTATTAACATGCAGGGTAGTGAGCAAGGCCCTTGCCTGCCTCATTCACCCCTGCATTCTCGGCGCCCAGCAGCACTTTGAAGGAGCGCCAGGCGACGCTACATCTCATTTTTCTTATTTCACAGCATCACACTTTCCTGTCATTGTTCAGCTTCCTGAAATGACAGGGGTTCATCCAATGGTGAGGAACGCTGACTTTGAAGGCAGATACACAGGGTATCACTTGCTGCGGAATCGTAGACAGGCTAATTTCTTGGAACCTCCGTTTCTTTGTCTGTAAAATAGATAGGGCTAGTAATAGCATCCACCCCGTGGGGTTGCTGAGACAATGGAATGTGTAAACATGGTGATGATGACAAAGCACCTCTGACTACCGTGTGATCAGGTATGTCACGTAGTTTCCTTATATGTACAAAACATGATATTTACATGCTTTTATTATATACCATATATCTACATTATATAGTGTTAGCTATTTTTATTATCCTATTATTTGATAGAGCAGCAAATAAAATGTGTAACAAGATTTGTGAAATACCATAGACTAAATGCCAGTCACTCCTTTCTTAGCTCGTTCTATTACAAGATTCAGCCAGCTTCCTCCTCTGGTAGCCTGCCTCCTTCCCTCCCTCCCTTCCCTCCTTCCTTCCTTCCTTCCTTTCTTCCTTCTTCCTTCCTTCCTCCCTCCCTCCTTTCCTTCCTTCCTTCCTTCCTTCCTTCCTTCCTTCCTTCCTTCCTTC